>NW_017100191.1:1203921-1229387 GCF_001263275.1 Habropoda laboriosa | reverse complement strand
GGACACAATTTCATTTTCTGGGCAGGTTGGAAGGTTCAAACAACGCTGAGAGATCAAACGGTTGCATTATCGCGAAGCAGATCAATTTAATCGACGGCTCGAATTTTATTTCACTACGGTCTGTATTCCATGCAGCTCTCTGCAGCTGGCAATTCGATATCCCGCCACATTTTTTCCTCCCTTTGTGACGTGATCGATACCTGGCTACCGTGCACCGTAACCAGCGGCAAAATCATGAAGATACACACTCGTTTGAACGCGCACAAGCGCCGATCAGCTGCGACCCGGGCGTTATTGGCCCGCTCTGCCAGCAGCTCTTCACAGCGCCCAGAGAAATTCAATTTCTTTGAGCGCAATCAGCCGACTCCATCCGACACTTGTTATTATTTCGCTGGAAAACTCTTCCTCCTTCTCCTTTCCTCGTGTTCGTCGAATCGACCAACTCCGCTCTGGCAATAACCTTTCACGCCCGGAAATTCAATCGTGTTCTTAAGCAGATTTCATTTGCACGATCCGCGCGATGGGATAGGAACACGATCGTTGAAAGGACAGTGCAAGGTACTTTCGCATCAAAGGAATTAAACTTCTCTTTCCATTTTGGTAAGACAGCTTTAAGCGTACGATTAAGAGAACCACAAGAACTTAGTTACAAAACTACCCCCTTGAAACGGCGAGTTTCTCTGTTGGTAATCTTTACCACTAGAAATTTAAATTGTCCGTCCCCCGGAGACCGGCTGTACAATCAAAACCTTGGAGATGCGATCGCGAGCCAGTCAGCATAGCTCGGTGCTCACCCGCTAAAAGTGTTGAATCCTGGTCGCGAGATGCACGAAGAAAAGAGCGTCCCTATCCACGGCCAAGATTGCTCTAAGGGGCGCGGAAAAATTGTAAAAGGAAAATTCGAGAGGTAAAAGGCACGGGGGCAGAGCGCGCGGCAGAGGCGACCACACAATCGTCGACCAGGGACAGAAAATCCAATTTCATCTTTAAATCCGGTAGGAGGCAGCGTTTGCATCGGCCTTAATAGAACCGAGTTGAAAAGACAGAGGAACCCACCTTGCAGCAACTTTCCAGGCCCTCTTCACCATGGATCGAGGCCCTCCGAAACGTCAAGGCAAACGCAAACTATGGTATTCGTTTGAAGTTTCACCCGGTCAATACCTGATTCCGTTTAACTGCGATGAATTAGCATTAACGATCGGTCAATGTGCCACGGCTCTAGCGCTGTAGTCCAGCGGACAGGCTTCCACGAATATATCAATGTTTGCGCGGAAGGGTTTCCTGTGAACGAGCAAACAACAGGACGACAGCTAGTCGAATTGCACGTCCGGAAGAATATTTTGGAACGGTAGGTAGCCAGCAACAGTACCCCGTTCATGGCGTCGATTAATTTAATAGGTTGCGCTTCGCTCGCGAGTCCGGAGAACACTTATCGGCACGAGAACCGCAATTTGCATTCTGCCCATGTTTCTACTCGTGAAACGTTTCGCGGATGGAGAGTTTCCATCGAACACAATGACGATATTCCACGAGTGGCTCTAAAGAGGTAGGGAGAAAAGGGAGGAGCGTTAATGCGACCGAAGACGTCCGTAATTATTCGTTCTTAATGTCTGTTGCGAATACAAGGTATCCGGGATACTCTGTACAGCGCACTTATCGAAAATAGCAGAAACGGTGTGTAAGTCTCGTTCTAACCAGGCAACGATCCCCATTTATACGCGGCTATCCCCGTTCCAAGAAAATTGCTTTTAATTAAACTTCAAGCTTACACAATCACAATGACAAACAACCTAGCTGGGTTATAATCATTTACGGGTTCAATTAATCCGTTGCCTTAGAAATTTTAGGCGGACCAAGGAATACAGGATCCTTTGTGTCATGTCAATTTATTAATAACTAGCTCGACGACAAGTAGAACAATCCGAGATGTATATTTATTACTTCGTCGTCGTTGACTACGCGGTTCAATTTGTTTTCTTACAATTCTCACGATTCTCACAATTCCTCCTGCAGTGCTCGTAACGCGCCCTTATATGCGGGCCTTGACGCCCCACTCTTGTACGATTCTCACAATTCCTCCTGCAGTGCTCGTAACGCGCCCTTATATGCGGGCCTTGACGCCCCTCTCTTGCCTTCGGGAAACCCTGGCGCAAGTTGGGGGTTTCCACCCGGCAAAGACCGCGTCGCGCGAGCACGTGGCTGGGTCCTTACCTGACCCAGCCCTTAGCGCGTGGGGGAGTCAGGCGTTGGGACCGGGTTTCTCCGCAGACCAAGAGGTCATAAACCAGCCCGAGTACCTACCTTCGCTCAACCATACTCTTACAATATGCATACTTTCAACTGTACACATTTGATATTTTTCTTGTTTATTTACGTAATTATTGATGCGTAAAATAGGCGTATTTCCTGTACCAAACTTGACTTTATCGCTGTTGAGTCAAAATGACCCTGCATTCGTCGTTAGAGGGTTAATCTATGATGTTCGACTCAGATTCCGTAACTGTGACCAGTTTTTCTTCTGTTTTCTATGATCTTCACGTGTGTGGACAGTTTGGACGCCTTATTACCCGCTTTATACCTGAAATCCTAGTGTTAGTGGTGCTTGATTATTAAGTAGGATAAAACTTTGAAAAACCTATTAGCATTAGGTTGTTAGTAGAGTTGAGAATGGATTCAGGGAGTCTTAGTATGTCAAGTTTCCTATGTTACTGACTAGTCGGTTGCTATGCGAGTGATTGAAGATGTTCTGGGTAAGAGCTTTGATATGTGTGAGTAGGTCAGGAGTGTTGGTTTCTGCGAGCAGCTTGTGGACAGGGTAACCTCTTGGTGCATTCAGGATTGTACGTAGGAATCTGTTTTGGGATCTTTGTGCTTTGAGTATATGTGAATTGCTGCTGGGCTCGAAGCTTGAGCTCCGTAGGTGAAGATTGGTCTAACGCATGCTTCAGGTACAGGTGGTTTCATGATTGGCTCTTAATGTAATTCCTTTTCCTAGTTCTGGGTATAGTGCTCCGATGGATGCTAAGGATTTTTCTAACAGCTGAATAAATTACAATATTCTGATTTATTTCTGTGCGAAAAATTGGAAATAAACATTTGAATATTTAACAATATAAAGGATTAACAACGGACTGCAATATTCTTACTTATTTCTATGCAAAGTATTAGAAATAAACATTTGAATATTTAACAATGTAAAGAGGAAAGCCGCTATAGCGGCGCGTAGTAGCTAAAGGGTTAACAGCGGAAAGACAAAAGAAGGAAAAGTGAAAATCTGAGGAAGTTTAGAAAAGGGAAAGTTTGTGTGTGAATAGAAAAAGTCTTTGGACAGCTTCCTAGTTACCACGTATGTTCATTCGAGTAATTTATATGTGATAATTCTTGATCTTCTAAATTGGAGAAATGAAAATTTATCGGAAGCAATGTATCATAATTAGACCGTAACCCGTGCTACGATATTGTGACACGATACTACGAGATAAGGGATTAACTGTGCAGATTATTCAATCTGATGAAATTAGGTTAAGAAAAGACAGGTTAGACGAAGGAAAGCATGTGTACGTGTAGGTATATCAGTTAAATTCGTCTTGGGTGGCTGTAGAAGCGGCGCAGAATTCTGGTTCAGCTTAATAGACGTGGGTACACCGCAAAGCACAGTTCACCGTTTGCGCGGATGCTCGAAACCATTGACATAAACCGAGATTCCCTGAAACTTTTGAATTGATCGGTGGAGTTGGAACGAAACGCGGCAGAGGCATTAGTCGAGGAGAGACGCCAGTTACGACGTAACCATAATCGTTTACATATATCTTCTATAAATAGCAAGCAAACAGGGGACTTCCTTAGTGTCTTGTTTAGAGACCCTAATCCATTCGTACACAACATATCCGATCTCTTCGTTTTCAAACATTTTTTTACAATTTCATATTTTCCGTGTATTTTCCAAAGCTAGATCTTTGCTCCTGGCAGGCGAGCATCGAACAGAATCACCTGCCAGAAATTTCTGCCACCGGAGAGCGAACGTTTATGAAATTTCACCCCGGAACATAGTTGCAAACACCAGATCTTAGGTAAAATACCGTTGCAAAACAGTCTGGGAGCGAAGCGTTTTCACAGAATTTAATGGAATCAAGCAGATTTCGTCGTGTGCATGAATGTGCGCTGACGCCGGGAGACCCAGCGACGTTCACATAAACTGAAAATTCGTATGCGGTTGCTGCGAGAGCTTTCCCGCGATATCGATGTAGGTGCTGTATACTTCTACCTCTCAGAATCGCATTTCACAGGCTGGTCAAGGAAAAGGTGAATAGAATTTTTGGCGCTGCACGAACAGCCAGCCCTTCGTTCCCGTCACAAGAGAACTTTGGCCCTGTTCCGGAGTAACCGGTGGCTGCATAAGCTCCGATACCTGCGAGTTTATGGAAACAATATTTTCCCTATTGCCCGCTGCCTCGGCGTGACCCTCTCTTTTTTCAGAAAACGTTCGGAAGTTTGTTGAATATTTTCCCTTGGTACTTCAATCTCCATTGAAACAACACGGCTGAATAAATAGATGTGAACGACCCTTTCCACACGTTTCTTCGACCGAGCTATGCTACGTACGATCCTTATATTTTTAATGAGAGTTTACACTTGAACCACTTATTTTCAAAATATTAACGGGGAATATCACCCTGAGGCTGGGTATAAAAATAAGAAAAGCTTGGCAATTTTTTTTATGGGTAACTATGAAATGAAAATCTGAAATTTGTGCAGAGGATACGAATGTAACTTTCAGCTTTCTTCTACAATTTTTAGAAAGTGAAAATGTTACAGAATGGAGGAGATAATGCGAAACATCTTCTGCTAGGACATCGATTGCTGGCCGCCATTGCCGGGAAAGATTGGAGCGACTGAAATAAACAATTCTTTTTAATTTGTAAATAAATATGTATTACCTACGATGCAGAGTCAGATTTCTTCGATACGTCTGTTATTTAATTTTTTAGAAACGTTCAAATTTGACTTTTTTTTCCTCTTCAAACTGCCATCATTTCTATGATAATTACAATTTTTGAAAAGTCAAAGTTCCAAAATTGTAGAAAGAAGCTGAAAGTTACATTTATATCTTCTTAAAAAAATTGAAACTTTTCGTTTAGTAGTAACCTATGAAAAAGATTTCCATACTTTGTTATCTTTAGACGGCTCGGGGTAGTGTACCCCGTTAAAGGGACTTTGAAACGATTTTCAGTAAATGAAAGATAGCTTTAGCGAAACTTTGGAAAGTTCGTCGACCGGTCTTGTTGTCTGTTCATCTTCCTTCGAAACAGTGAATAAGTATTTCATTAGCGGCGGGTCATTTAGATAACGCGGCCTACTTCCCGACTGTCCCCGCGAATCCACCGGTTCGCGAGTAATTAATCAAAAAATGCTTCGGGTAGAAATATCGCGTGCAAGCGGGGGATGATGGATTCAACGGAGACCAAAGCGAGGACGAGAACAAATCCCATTTAATTTAAGTCGCTGCTATTGGACTCTCTGGTCGCGACCTGATTAACCCAGCTATTTTCATTTTCATTTGTTCATTGTGTAATTCTTCTTATTAAGTATTACTGGGACCAGTCTTATACACCTTGCATACTGCCGATATACATACCTGCCAAAAAAAAGTCTAAAATATGTACACGTTTCCTGACGACACTGGAATTTTGGCAAGAAATACAGATCCTTCGAAAGCAGTGAAACACCTACAAAAGTATAATCGAACACTAGCTTACTCTGAAAAAATTCAAGTAAACATAACTAAATGCTCACTCGTGGTTCTTACACTGAACAAAAGAAACGTACCAACGATTCCTTTATACAATACAATATCAAAAGCTACAAATGTTTGATACTTTGGACCACACTTTGACCCTAAGCTCACCTGGAACCGCTATATTAAAACAGAAATTCAACTAAACAAACTAACAAGGGAGCTTCCCGAAGTAATAATCACCGACAGGTATCGATGAAACCTTGGTATGTATAAAAAATTTGACACGTATTTTCTTTTATCGGCAATCTTCACAATCTGTTGTGAAAAATTGCACGTTGCACACATATTTAAGAAAGGAATCTTGTTAAATACTTTTAGATGGTTGAATAAGTTCGAATGAATAACGAAAGAATTTTCAAACTGTGCCAGAAATGATTTGAAATTAGATCGTGTTACTTTCAATTGAAAGTATGTTTATCCAAAATTAACCAGTAAAATTGAGTCGAGCTGGAAGGAAAAGTAGGACGCAAGCTCCTTTTACCGCTGGCTGAATTCAGATATCGCAATTAATTGGACAGGGACAGTAAATCGTCATTGGCCGGTGGAGAAGCAGCCAAAAAGTCCCTTTACTTTGTCTCACATTGTCTCTCTTTTCGCGAAGTTTCTCGATGAACGGCGCGAATCGAGGTCGATGAAAGACGAAGCAGAGGGCCACCGCCGCCGTTCGATTTTCCAGACTGTCGGAGAACTTCGTTAGTCTTGGTTGAAAACGTCCGAAAGAGGATCGTTACCTTATCGCGATATAGAAAATATTTCTCTGCACAGAACGCGCTTATATCTTCTCCATTTCCCTCGATTTTCAGGAATATGTCGAACCTTACCCCAGGATTCTTCCTTCGAAGAAATAACATTTCTCGCGGCATCTCCTTAACATTTACCCGAAAGAAATGTATTACAAACCTGCAACCAAGGATATATTCCTCTTATTTTCTATTACAACTTTCTACCAAGTTTCACCGTTCCTTTTCTCCTTTCCTTGTAACTCTTTTATGATTTTTTCCGTCGTACTACCTCGTAAGAGTTCCTGCAGCTATTCGGTCGAATTTTTTCTGTTTTTTTTTTCACGTCCCCCGGTCCAATTCGGTCCATAATATCTCGAATGGGATTCAGGTCAGCCTGAGCGAAAACCGTGTTCCGTGCTTCCGACTTCCTCCTCCTCCATTTCCTCCTTCGTTTTTAAATAATCCTCCGCATAACTCCGACACGTTGCACGATTCACCGGTTCCCGACTTCGATACCCGAGCTGTTCCTCTCCCTTAGAACAGGTAAATTTCCATATACGCGCACCTTTTTATCCCACCGTCGAACGCCGCCCGATACGTGTCGTCGAACAAAAAACATTAGACAGCTTGAATAGAGGGCAAACATCGCATTTCAATTGCGAGAAATCGATTGCACTGTAAAACGAGCGCGCACGCAGCCAGCCGATATATCCGTGCGCGAGATCGAAACAAACAACTGCCACACGTACACCTCTATCGATATATGCATGCATATATGCGCCTCTACCTGTCGAGCGTGTAACATTGTTGAATTCATGCTTCATTCGAGCTCCTATGTTCCTTTTAATACCGCTATTCTCCGTCCTCATTGTACCAATCAACGCGACATATCCCACCCTCTTTCTCTGCCCTTTTTTTCTATTTTTTCTTTCTTTTTCGCTGCAAGTGTAAACACAACTGCAGCCAGCAGGGTTCTCTCTCCTCTGGCTAAAAGATAAATCGATGTTTCGAGGGACACTTTGCTCTTCCCCGCAATGTTTACGACTGGAGATTTCATTAAGAACAGAACGGAAAATTGCTTTCAGACTTCTCATCTCGTTGTTGGAAAGGAGAAACTGCTGTTCTCTTGGATATTTGTCGCTGTCTCGCGATAAACGATCCATCTTCGTAAATCATTTAGGTAGCACTTCCTGTATGCAGTTAGGTTAGCCACGTGTAACCAACTGTCTGTGTCTATATAGTTAATGGGTTAGGCTACTCCAGAGGTTTGCAGAAGAGAAACTAATTTTTTCGTTTAAATTGTTAATTTATGCTTTTAAAAATACAATGGGAATAGTTTGAATGAAAACGAAGTGCGTCGTCTCAGTAATGACAAATTTGAACACGTTTTTGTCAGAATAACATTTTTAATTAAAACATGTTTGCGGTGTTATCCATGACTTCTGCAATTTTCATCCGATTCACTTGAAATTTTCATAAAATACTCTCTGTTACATGATCTGAAGAAGTACTCAGGATTTTTGCAATATTGCAAAGTTTTTCTGCATTATACTAAAATTTTAGGACGAAACTGCGATTCCTTCTTCATACGTTCACCATTTCTATAAAATTCGATATTTTTTTAAAATCTTACGCTCTTCTGTAGTAATCCACATATAGACGATGAAAATTTTTGATATTTTGTTCTAAGTCATACCGCGTGGCACAGGGCAGATCATCGTAAAGGTACCCCGTTGGAAACAGAGGTTCGGCGATGCGGCTATAGCGTCGCCATTTTGCATAGAAATTAAACGAAAAAATACTTTTACACTCTTCAAGGGTAATACAATAAAGCCGTTGTGAAATTTTTTCTATCGAGTTAATTGTTTTCTTAAAAAAAAATGTCAAAGTTAGGTGTCATTTTCAGGTCTTAAACGTGGTCGAACCCCATAAAGTAAACCAATCTATCACTGGAATCGACTGATTGTTACGTATCGTCAGTGTCCAGGCGAACGAGTGGACTTTTGCCCGTTAGAATCGACACAAATGATATTACACGATACATCAGGTCGAGAGAGAGTGACTGTATTACGCTGGGATACAACGTTAACGTAATCCCTTCCGAAAGCAATTCCATGCGTTCAAGCAGCCAGTCAGTAGATTACCCACGTTCATACTATCGACGGATAATTATACTTTCGTATCTGACTCGAATAAATCTCTGCAATCATGTTACTCCCGGATTACATATTATTGTTCGATATGCCAAAACGTTGGAATAATAGGGATGACTGTCAGTTTCGGAGCTTCGAAATGGAAACTACGGGTTCGAGAGTTTACGGATGTTAAAACAGCATTAACTGAATCGAGTACCATTTTCACAGTGAGATTAAACCGAAATCGAGAGAAATCCCCTGATTTTCTTTCTTTTCTCCCTCTCTCTCTCTCTCTCTCTTCGCCCCTGTAGTATCGAATCGCTATTTTCCTCGTTTGGACGATCGCGGAATCAAGAGTGCAACCGAAGGGACCCTTTTGTCTCGCGAGCTCCTTTGTTCTCGATCGCTTCCTTTGCGGCCCTTCGTCCGCACCACAATCCGTTCTTCAGAAACCCTTTTCCCCATTCTATGATCTCACCTCTTCATCACCGAGAGACTCGACTTTCTCTCTCTCCCTCTCTCGTTCTCTCCTTGTCACCCCTCCCGCCGGGGTGAATACACTTTGCCAGCACAAAAAAACTCTTAATTGCCGCGCAGCGTATTACGAGAAGTCGTTAGGGACGAATGGCAGAATCCGTGAGAAGCTGCTTTCGGATTCTTTGCATGATAATGGAGGAGCGAGAGCCGCGCTTTGTTGTTTCGTATAATTTCGGTGGAGGATATTACGGTGTTTTTTCTTTTTTCTTCTTCTTCTTTCAAACAGCGAATTATTCGCCAAGCAATGATTTCTAGGAGCTGGAATTAAGGTATTCCAAGTCCCGTTGTTTCGAAGATGCAGCGTTTTTCATAAGTTAACAATTATCGGATTATCTTACACGAACATTTCCCTGTAGTCTGTACAGGAGGGGGGAAAACAATTGTTCTAAATGGTTATCGATCATCGATTGCAGGGTGAATCGCGCGGTGGCTTGATATTTATAAATATCCATAATCGGCCGGTATCGTCTAGCCTGATCGAGTATAATCGGATTTTAATCCGTGTATATTACGAGCTAATTACCATAACAATTTTCGCAGGGTGGTAGGGGATGGGTGAGCGGTGAGGAAATTCTGTCGATTCGAGCTCTCCCATTGCCCGGGAACCTTCGACTGAATAAAAAAGTACGCATAAATCTTGGACTCCTCGTTAAAGCTATTCGACAGCCAATTACGTTGCCGATGTCGAGGGTTTTTGTGGACGTACTTTTACCCCCCCGTGGAAACGTTCCAAAACCAATTCTCGAAGGAAATTTACGGATCACCTAGTAACGTATTCAAAGGAGGAGATCGTTCATCGTCGATGACGCCACTTCTACCGACCACGTCGATGCGCGACACCGATACTCCATGAATTAATACCACATTATTGCCAGCCTCTTGTTCGACCTTTATTTACGAGCGTGTGTCTCCGAAGAAAATGATCAACGATCGACGATCAATGAGAAAAGTTCCGGCAATGTTCGCCGCCTTCGCGTTGTTTCAAACAGCGAACCCTCCTTCGTCGTCGTGTACAGTGCTACTAATTAACCGGGGGAATTAACGGGACCCCGGTAATTCGCGAAACCTCACTCTCTAAATAAAGTTTCACGCTTTAAATACCATTTAACGTGCATTATGCGGAGGCAAGCGTGAGATTAATTTTACGCCGTTGGCCAGACCGGCGCGACATCCGAAGCATCCTTTAGAAAAAGCTTGCCTTTCAAAGGCAACAAGCCCACTCAAAGGCCTCGAGGTTCCGTAGCGGAGCCTCCTAACGAACCAATTTTCAAAAGTAACATCTTAATTAGTTAGACAGATTCTATTCACGTAAACCGACCTCCATAGACCCTTCATAAATCGTCGAACGCATTCGAAGGCGGATAAATCGCTGAGTGAAAAGGTGAAAAGGTCGCTCGCGTATCACTACCTGTGCCTCTCTCTCTCTCTAACGTTCTCTCTCTGTTGCTTGACGAATCCCGTCGTAGCTTTTCATTTATTCGCTCTCCTTGGCAAAGTGAAACAATAGTGGAAGGTGTGGTCCAAAGGCGAGAAAGCAAAAAACAGGCTGCAAGTTAGCTACTCGTATATTTCTCCTTCCGCTACTTAAATCGTTCGCTGGGCTAATTAATTAAATTCACTCAGGTTTCCGTTAACTTGTTAAATACGCTTGCTAAATGAACGCTCCCCCTTTTCCTCTCTCTCTCTCTCTGCCTCTAAATGTTGGACCATGTTTCGTTAAAACGTTCGAGTTTTTTAAGGCGATTTATAACGAGCGATCGATTTCTACAAATTTGATCGCCACGTGAAGAAGAGCACGTTTCATCGTTTCTTACGAATATTAGCACGTTTGTTCTTCCGCCGTGAGAAACTAATACACCATACTGTTTCGCTAAGGGAAACACCATATTTGGGATTTTGCGGTGTAAAATAACACGTGTCGGTGTGTGGTCAGTTGAAATAGTCGAAATGAATTTTGCATGGAGAAATTCACCCTTCGAAAATATCGTTTAATAAATAATAACTCGATCTAATCTTCGAAACGAGAAAATATGAAGATGTTTCTCACTCTCGTCTACGATGCACTCGAGAAGCGAACGAACCGAAGAGAGATACAGCTGGTAATTCCCAGGACACTTACCTCCCTCGATAACTGTCGCGACGCGTAGCCCAGCCTGCGTCAATTAAGCGGGGAATACTGTATATTACGATCAGATCGGGACAAAATTCTGGTTAGATCAGATTCGATCGTATCTGGCTTACATGGTCCAAAAAAAAAGCAAATCTTGCAGGTTGCTGCGGTATAAAGCTAAACGTGCTTTTTCCCTAGCCAACCGTTCGTCGCTACAAACGGTGTATGCTACTTTTCGTGAGAAACCACTTAAACGTGTTAGTTTTCGCGAAAAACTTTTTCTTTTAAAGACGAAAACGTGTTACTTTTCCTAAGGCACGTCGATAAGTTGCGGGTGATTATCGCGATCATATTTTGCGGAGCCTTTACTTTCACCCGTCTTCACCTCGGGTCATGAATGTTCTCTTCCACGTTGAAAGCTGCGGTAACCCTCCACGTAATAACACTAAGGAGGCATAAATGGTAAAAAAGGTGGAAGAAAAGGAGGGAGATGGTAATTGAAATGTTTGTTTAAGCGAAAGGAAGCGAGGAAGGGTTAGGAAAATTCATAACGACGCGGTGAAGGAGCCGAGGAAGTGACGAGAATGAAGGAGATACGTCCAGAAAAAAAAAGAGGCACTCTTTACGCCATTATGCCAGACTATAACCATAGACAGAGGCCGCTTTAGAGCTTAATACTTCTCAATGTTTCCCCAGGCAAAGTAATTAATTTATGTCTCGCGTCTCAGAGGCTGCTAATTAAACTTCACTCGTATTTCGCTTTGAAACACGGAATCCTAAGTGATCGCTCAGCCTCTCTTCCATTCTAGGAGTTGTACTTCTGATTAATCTTCCGGTCAAACTAATTACGAGCTTTTGTTTCACTATTATTCTTCACCGTTAGCCGAAACACTGCGTAATATTTCCTCGACCAGCAATTACTTATAAAAAAAAAGAAAAAAAGAAATACATTTTCGAAGGTCCTTTCACGTGGGTAACTGCTCCATCCTTTTAATTCGCTGTTTCATGATACAGCACTAGGTATCACGTATACGAGTATTGCAGCGGAATAATAAAGCTGCTAAAATATTCGGTCGATTAAAATTTAAATAACGCATCGAGAGGGTTGTTTTCATATGAAAATTCTTTCGATACCACTTTCAGAATTTGTTTTTTTTATAGAATTCGAATACGTCCATATGTTCGTTCCGCAAAAATGTGATCACGAACGATGGGGATTCGACTGAAGTAGGTGTTCCTAGCGTATTCACAACACGTTCGACGACAGAACCAGCGACACGGACGCACGTTTTACGCGGCCTCGTGTCGTTAATAGGCTTATTAACACATTAACTAGGAGGGCAGCGATAATTAATTTTCGGAGATCCGGCTGCGTATTTTCGCTCACGGCCATTTATTACGATACTTTTGCGTGAACCGTCGTCAAAATCCAATTAACTTGCGTGAACGCTAACCCGATACCCTGGCTGGATAATTAAATCGCTAGAATGAAGGGGGCTTGGTATTATTCAATTTTCAAGGTTGTCGATCGCATTAGGCTGTGATGCGATAGAGCCGGTAATTGACGCAACGAGTATTACATTAAAACGGTTTCAAACAAATAGCTGCGCTCTGGCGTCGAAAAGTTCATCGAAGGATCCGCGTAATTGCAATTACGCGGTTAATCGAGCGAAAATTCGAACGTCTGAACAGGTAGAAACCAGTCGAGTTTCTATGTAGCGTGGTGGTTAAATCGGCGAAGATCGGCGAGAAACCTTCTTTCGAAGGACTTGGAAGAATCGCCCCTTTCACAGACGCATTCGACGGCAAACGTGGTGTCTGTGGTGGTCAACCCTTTCGTGACCCAACTATTTTCTTCAAGAATTTCTTATTTATCTATGGATACTAAGTTAAGGGTAATTTTTATTCGAGCAATCAAGTGTGACACGTGCGCTCCACTGGTCACGAAAGGGTTAAAGCGGTTGTTCCTCAAGTTCGCAGGTTTCGAATTCAGACGTCGAAACTTTACCTTTTCCTGAAGGTCTTGAAAATATTCCCCCTCCTCTGCGATAGATTTCTCTTTTCTTCCTTCCGTTTCACATGGAACAGTGGAAAGTACGGTTCACGAAGGAAGTGCAATCGATAATCAGCCGTAACGAAATACGCGTTCGAATCGAGCTACAAAGCAGAGGACAGGCGACGCGTTTCGGTTTAAAACTTGGCGAGGTGTTTGCCAGCCGTCGAAATCCCAGTTGACTGTGGCGCCCTTCATAGAAAACTGTAATTCGAAAAAAAAAAAGGGACGCGGCGATAAAAAACACACGGGGCGAGTTTAATCGGTCAGGAATAATAAATAGCATTAATACTTGACGCGATAACTTTCCCGCCACGGAGGGGGTGCGATTTATGATTTAATCGGATAAACGGTCGTTCGAAAAATCATTTTATCCATACGATACTTCAACGTCGATGGGACACGTATACATGTACAACGTTCTACAAACAAGTCAATAAATAACATTCAGAATCTGAGAGAGAGAAAAAATACACGTTGACACGTCGAAATGAAACATCGATCTCGAAGGGAAAAATTGGGGGAAAGGGCGATCCTGAACCCTCCGCCCCCTATGTTACCAGCGCGATCATTTTCCCCGAAAAAAATTCCTCCAAGAGGAATATCAAACTTCCAGTCACACGAACATTAATACAACGAGGAACAATGGCTAACTGTACGAGCAAATGATCCGCTGAAAATAGGAATCCCGAAACGTGTCACTATCGGCATCGAAAGTATCCGTCAATGATTGATTGACAGACAATGGCCTGGCCGCTTATTTCCACGGCAGGATATGACCATTCGCAGCGTCGATAATCATCGTCGGGCTCTTTTTCCATCGATAATCGATCGCCGCGATTGGGGGGGCTGGCCGCGGATAGGAAACTCACATGCGCGTGTATTAGAGGTGTGGTATAGGTGTCGATCCGGTATCGTATATTTGCGAAAGGCGGCCAAGCAGGGCCTGGAAAACTGGAGCACGGGTTTAAATTACGAAGCGGCAGGGCGATTAGCGATCCACGCCGCTCGAAAATCGACGAGCCCCCCTCTCTCTCTCTATACAACCCCCGTACGTCTCGATTGGTAAGTGTGACGTAGCAGACGGCATGGCGAACCGGCGGCCCGACGCTTGGGCCAGATTGGCTTTGCGCCGTGCCCCGGTACCGTAGCCGTGGAAAAGTTTTGTTTGATGTTTCGATAGCCGCGCATCCAATTGGACCTCTCGTGCCAGGAACCCGCACACGTACAATACGGGGCCTCCGCTGCATCGGGTAATTTCGTTTCGAGTGGACTCGTGTGACGAGCCTCGGCGGCCTCCGCTGGCTGGGGTGTAGGATCGACAGAGACGGGAAACAGTTGAAGTTCTCCGGGAAAAACGGAGAAAGGAAAAGAGGCGGATGGAAAAGAGGGTGCACTCTCCAGTAGTAAAACTCCATCCAATGCGACCAGACAGAGCGAAAGAGCGAGAGATGCCGGCCATATCGATCCTATTTGCCTCGCGAAGTCGAAATGGAGGGATATATAAAATTTTCTACCGATAGAGGATCAGGTGGAGCATCGATACCGGTGTCGTTCCGTAAAAATTCATACGCCAAATGAAATGAAACGAAACACTGTGTGGAGAGGTCGATTGGTGTGAAGAGGATCGGAGGGATCGAGGTGTGACTTTTCATTGTACAGGGTGGATCAGATAAAACTGGCCGAGTAATTATCTTCTTCGGCTATGGTGGTACGTGAAAATTTCTATACATCGTTTAGGTGAGATTGGATGGAAGAAAAATTTTTTCACAGAAGAAATGGCAGAAACGTGAAAGGAAGTTTCACATTTGATTGAAAATTTTAGAGTCTATACCATACCATAGAAAAATGACATAGGTGACGTGGAGAAAAAATGGACAAAATGGTATTTAAATAAAAATTTCTTTTCCATTTTATTCACCTTTCGAAATCATTTAACCCTTTGCACTCGGAGGTGATTTTGTAACGGAAAAGTTTGCGAATCGAAGGTTTGAAATTTTTTTAAATTAACGCAGTAATAAACTATACTATTTTACTTAAATATTCAACGTATTCTCTATTTCACTATAATGAACAAATTTATAGAGGCCCCATAGATCTGCTCTCTGGCTTGATTAATTATTCACCAAGTGACGATTGTTTAATGTCGCTTCTCAGTCACCACTCGATTACAAAGGGTTAAATAAAGTATAAAAATTTGTTCGTAACACCAGATGGTCTGTTTTACGCAGCCCACCCTGTATACCAGGGTGTTTGTTTCTGTCGCCATAAATACACCGGAAATGATTTGCCTCCTCCTGGACTACATACATACGTACATATACGTATAACCCCAATTTGCGACGAACGATTCACAGCGTCCTTAATCTCGATCCGCACATTCGTTACCCACTGTAGCGGCACGAATTTCGTTCGCCGTTCGAGGCGAAGCGAACGGTCAATTAATGCGAGTGCGTGTGAACTCGACTTGGCGAAATAACGTTTCATTGTTTAATTGGAGAGCGATCATTGCCGACTGATTTACTTAATATCTTCCCGATTAATCACCCGCGAAATGAATAAATATTACATTTCACCGGGGGGATTGCTGCTCGATCGAGGCAATTGAACGAAATTAATCAGGGTAATTCGATCGAGTGAAGGAATTACACGGTATGCTTCTAAAAAAAAAAAAAAGAAATAAGAATTAACAGAGTAATCGCGGTAAATGAAACTCCCATATATTTTTACCCGAAATGCTGAAAAAGTACGAAATATTTCACAGACAAAGTTAACCCCGTTGTTGAAAAGCAAAAAAAAAAAAAAAAAGAACGGTTGGTAAAAGATAATCTGAAATTTTTACATTTGCACTGGCACGGTTATAAAACGTGATCGAAATTTCGGAAAACAGCGGGGGATAAAAAATGCACCGGTGGCGCAGCGAGAACGTCATGAAAACGAATGTCGCGCGCGTTAAATCGCGGAACACGCTGGCAACGCGATAGACATCGACACTTTGTTTCGCCGAAATTATTGGATTGATAAGCTAATACTCGAATTCTGTCGCGCGAGTGAGAGTAAACAAATGGTGCGACAAACGCGAACATCCACTGACATTTCGAGCTTGCAAATTGCTATGACGCGTCAGATCTGTTTAATGTTGCTCCACTAATGTCTATGGCTAAACGAGTGCCGGCATATTCGCCGAAAATACGTGAATCATTCTCTGCTTTTTTTCCCCCCTCGCGATTCTTATCGAATATTGTAAAACCAGAGTTCGAATCCTACGACGAAATTTAACCTTTTTTTCTCTCTCTCGTTTACTTTATCGTTCCTCGTTGATCTTTCAATTTACACGTCATACTTATCAACTGATTTATTTACGAATGCTACGCAAGATACATAATAGAAAAGGGGGGGAGAAAGAACAGTAAATATCGAGATTAAAGTATCGCGTATTTTCGCTCTTGATGGACAAAAGGGTTGCGAAAACGTGAGAGGCAGTCGAGGGAGCCGTATAAAGAGGAACAAATCGAGAACAGAGCAGACGCACTGCGATTCGCCGAACTCTGTGTGTTTAATGGCGATCGTAAAAACCTTTAATCGGCTTCTCCTATCTGAATCTATCTCGCTGCAAAGTGCTCGTGTAATTCACGAATACAAAACGATTTAATTAGAGAGATCGATCGCGGTCGAGCTGACTGCGCCCCGACAGAGAATCGATGCGCTTCCACCTAAGTAGCTGCGCTCCGAAGAGACAAAAACAAAGGAACCATTTCGTTAACGTAGATTCTGTTCTCTCGAATCTCGTAGCTGACGATATCTTTGCTCTCCTTCCTCGTGAACGAATGCTATATCTTGGATAAGCAAGCTAAGTACGCACGTGTGGTTCGTCTAGCAATTGGATATATTTTAAATCACCCTTTCGTAAAACTGACTGTAGCCAATCGTTGCAGTTTCGAGCGATTCTAACAAGGATAATCACCGAATTTGACGAAACTTTAATTTTCAAAAAAATATTCGACGCGTATTTTTTTATTTCGCCAATCGTTCACCGTGAAGGGTTGAAGATCGACGTGGTTTTGTATAATAGGTTAGGGAGAAAGAATTTTTACAAATTAAGGCATAGTTAAAGCACATTTTTGAAATTGTTTACAAATCTTTTATTACACTAAATACGTGCATTTTTCGGGTAAAACCATTATTCCATCTGTGTAGAACTTCTGAGGTTTCTGGGCGAAAAATTGAGACAGGTGATTTTCGCAGGCTACTTTTGAAGTTAAGTTTACCCCATTAAGGGAGATCTGCACAGACCGAAACAGGTGGTAGTCCGACGGTGCACGGTCAGGACTATACGGTGGATGAAGCACGATTATCCAGCAAAGCTCTCTTAATTTTTGCCGAGTTGTTAAAGACGTTTGTGGCCTGGCGTTGTCCTGATGAAAGACGATACCATTTCTGTCGATCAATTCTGGTCGCTTTTCCTGAATTGACTGCTTCTATCGTATTAATTGTTCGCAATAAAGATTAGAATCGAGCAAAAAAAATTTAAAAAAAATGAAAACAAGATCGATGAAATCGACGAAACCAATTTGCTGATGTTTGTCTCGATACCGCATTTTCTCTATAAACACGACAAATTTTATTAGTTGCCTGTGCAGCGTTTCTTCCCTTCTTAAAATAAAAGAGCAAAATGTGTCGAAAATGTTTTTGATGTTCATTCATCTTTAAATTGCAGCCATAGCGCTCAAATCCACTATAAATCAGTTTTAAAATGTTCTGTGAAATGTTACCTTTTCAACGACACATAACTTAATACGTGAAAACCAACGGAGTGTTGAAATTTGACCAAACCTCAATCTGCCGTCGATTTGTAAAATGACCGTTTCCCCAACGTAATATGTTTTTCGAGTGATCACTGCTACAGCTAAGAAGTTAAATAAATTTTCTATCTAGGATCATCTTTTACAGCGGTATTTGACGATGCTGTTAAATAAGCAAGATTCTTGGGGCGGTTCACTATTAAGGGTGACGTAACGTGGATAGTTATAATGACGTCTCGAGAGAATTGTAGGCGAAATACCTACGCGATGCTCCTAGGGATTTCGCGGGATTGACCTTGTTTGCATAATTTAAGTTGTCTTGTGACTCTTTGTTCCGGGCACCGATCCCCGCTAAGAACTAAATGCACTCTGCTACATTATGTAGATACCCGTGCATTAGTTAAACGCATACGAAAGTTAAATGACGGAGCTTCGCACAGCGAAAATCGAAGCAATTTCATGGGTTGCTTTAACGCAAAATTCTTCTCTATACCTCGTTAACGCAACGATGTATCAAATGTTTCTGAAAGAAATTCATCATTGTAGTATCGTAAAATGTCGATCTCTGCCTGCGTTATTTTAAGAAAGCCGCAAAAGAGAAAATTAAGGATGCAAATCAGACACTTGCCAGCAAGAAGCTTCGACAGGGCACGAGACACGCCCACGTGTTGGCTGTTTGTAGTGTGAAATACGCTAAAGTGTGCGAGAGGGGAAACTGAAGAAGTGGAAGAAAGAGTCTTTCTACCGAATAAAGGTGTGATTGGTGTATACAGGGTGTTCCGTAACTCCTCGAACACCCGGAAATGGGGGGCTGCTGGGGTGACTCTGAACAACTTTTTCCTTTATCAAAATGTTGGTTGAAGCTTCGTTTTTGAATTATTAACGAAAAACACTGGCCAATCAGAGCGCGCGTAGAGCCCGCGCCCAGGCACGGGAGAGCAGAGAATCATCCGCGCGTGATCGCGGATCAATTATACGCACGCTGAAAATTTCATCGAAATCGGTTAATGTTGCTATGAGCTACAAACGGTTAAAGATTGTGAAAATCGCACTATGAAACTCATATGCTCGGTCCGCAGGGAAAGTGAGGGAAAAAGCAGAAGACGTCGCGGCGTTCGTACGCGTTTGTTCACGATCGCGCGCGGATGAGCCTCTGTTCTCCGCCCCTGAGCGCGGGCTCTGCGCGCGCTCTGATTGGCCAGTGTTTTTCGTTAATAATTCAAAAACGAAGCTTCAACCAACATTTTGGTAAAGGAAAAAGTTGTTCAGAGTCACCCCAGCAACCCCCCATTTCCGGGTGTTCGAGGAGTTACGGGACACCCTGTATAGAGGAGGGAGAGTCTTATCGGAATGGTCGTATAGAGAACAGTGTTCCAAAGAACATTGTTTGAGTTGTTTAACTCTAGCGAGGATTTCGGGTCTTTTTTGACCCATCGCTATCTTTTTTTTCTAATAAATTTTGCTGTTATCAAGTTTACGCTCCCTTAACGCCGTATTAAAAGTTTATCGTCTAGGTTCGTATGGCGTGCTGGTAACAAAAATTTTGGGTCTTTCTTGACTCGAAGACTTCAAGTGCACAGACGAACAGAAAAACTAGCACTAGGATTAAGAGTTGCAACTTGCGTCAAATTATTGTTACATTCACTTGTCATAATTGGTCAATTGTCATTGTCGAAAGGTATTACATTTACAAACTATCGGACAATCATACGACATTATCAACGGTATAGATGTAATAATCGGATCGAGTTCAAGAATCATGTTGTGTTGCTTTGAACGGATTAACAGGCCGTTTTAATGGAGAAACATCACGACAGGTTACTAACGAGTCCCTGGGGCATCGTTCGTACGACGAAATACGGCAATAAACATTTCCAATTGCGATTACAGAGAGAAAGGGAGGTGAATTCCAGCGGGTTAGTTGAAATTTTCAACTTGGACTATACGACTGTGTTTGCCTTCTCGTCGATAAGTTCCATGACCTAGACCACCCGCACCGACGAAATCCTGAATTAATTGGAAATGCAAATACGTTTCGCGGAACACGGACTAACGAGAATTCAAACCATCTTCTCCCTTGAGATTTGTCCTCCATGCGTGTCACGCGACGAACCTATCCTGGCGGGAAAACGAACGAGGAATTTTCATTTATACGCCGACGCGACATTTTTAGAAAAGAAAATTTCCAAATTTCAACAGGAAAGACAGAAATTCATACTCTGTCCTCACCGAGAGCTGGCCACTAAAATATCACACACGAACATCTCTGATTAAGAGAAGAAATCCACCCTGTTGCAATCACTGCCGCTGCCAATAAACCACCTACGAACGCAGAATACTCGAATCACAGGGGTAGAAACACAGGACAACGTGAGGAACGCGATTAATTTTCCGAAAGACATAAGTTTTGTGAGATACAGTGACTGTCACTTAAAATCGTACACCTAGCGGTTCGGCCGCTTTTTTTTCAATAAAACGTGAAAATTGTACTGAACAATTAAAACCCATACGCACGCATATATTAGGTTGTCCGGAAATAAATTGCGGTTTCTGTACATGAGATTTAAAGACGTGTAGTTTTGCTTAGAATGAATTTATTTAATCGAAATAATTTCCATTAAATTTTATACACTTTTTCCAACGTTTCACAAGAGTTCCTATTCCATTGCAATAAAAATCAGGAGTTCTAGAATTAATAAATTCCACGAAAGTATTTACAGCATCTTCTTTATTGCGGAAGATTTTTTCTCGCAAAGAGTCATCGAAATATGTTTAAAAAAATGGTAATCTGTAGGGGATAAGTCGGGGGAATAAGGAGGGTGTTTTAATGTTTTACAACCCAATTCGTGTGTCTTCCTAATCGTGAATTGTGATACGTGCGGGCGGGCGGTATCGTGAAGGAGTATTGGTCCCTTACGATTTACCAAACTTGCTTGTTTGGGTGTTTTAATGTTTCACAACCCAATTCGTGTGTCTTCCTAATCGTGAATTGTGATACGTGCGAGCGGGCGGTATCGTGTAGGAGTATTGGTCCCTTACGATTTACCAAACTTGCTTGTTCAACAAATAACATTTTATGCATTATAATCATTAGTTGTGCTTTCACCGAATACATGATTGATATTGCGTCCAGTTTCCGCGGCTTCACGTCCTAATTTAAATTTATATAAAAATATGGTACGAATTTGCTTCTTGTCCATTGTTACGTTTTTAAGTTATACTCAGAACAAACGACGGTAAAAAACAAATGTGTATCGCTTATATGATAGAGCGGCATCTACGCGTTCAAATGGTATATTACTTGATAAACGTAAATTTAAAATATATAGTATAGAAAAACCCTAAATATGACATAACAGAAAACCGCAATTTATTTCCGGACAACCTAATAGTTTAATGCTTCCTTATTTGACATATAGCAAAACTGTAAGAAAATGTTTAGTAATACTTAGTAAATTAGATAAAATTTGTCGTTACGTATGAAACTTAGCTGAGTGAAAATCGTACAGAAAGAATTGGATACATTTTTACAATAATACGTAACATAAATAACTTATACTGATATTTTGCAGGAACGTCGTCGAGGAACTGATTTTACCAAATTTTCACAAAATTCGGGTGTTATATTTCACTATTCCTCTTGTAAAGCTTTTCTAAGACTTTCCTTATTTGTAATATCGTGTGATCGTATTTTCCTGTCTAATTCGTTCCACACATGTTCAATTACATTCATATCGGGAGATTGGGGAGGTGTTTGCAAAAAAATCAGCCGAACCGCTAGGTGTACGATTTTAAAATATATTTCACTATTCCTCTTGTAAAGCTTTTCTAAGACTTTCCTTATTTGTAATATCGTGTGATGGTATTTTCCTGTCTAATTCGTTCCACACATGTTCAATTACATTCATATCGGGAGATTGGGGAGGTGTTTGCAAAAAAATCGGCCGAACCGCTAGGTGTACGATTTTAAGTGACAGTCACTGTACGTGTTACTTTGTAAGATATTTAGATACAACAGGTGTACGTGTGACAAAAGGCGAGAGCGAGTGTGGAGGAAGAATGTGTTTGGTAGGCAATTATGTACTGGGTGTTCTGAGCATTTGGATACAGCCAGGGGCCATCCGTTTGATTGTGTCCTTGTTTTGACCAGCTTATTTTCCTCTTCCTACAGTTTATACCGCAGAGTCTAATTACACGAAACGAAGGGAATTTAGAACACACCAGGTAGCCAAGGTTCCTGCAGTCAATGTGACGCTAAAAAAGACTGACAATAAGAAGAAAAAAATAATTTCTCGAAGGGTAGAAATGTTTTACAAGATGAAATGAACTTTTTCCACGCCATTCACGAACTCTCGCCCTATAAATTGCGATATTTTCTCTTACACGCGTCAATTGAAATTTCATATTACGCATGTACAAAGCTTGACGTTTCCACAGAGGAGAAAGGAATACTTCGAAGGTGAAAGAAGTATTTTGCAGAACATTTAATTTTCCGATAAAGCTGATTCATTTCCTCGGGATTCGTTCAGGGGAAATTGAAATTCCCCGATATCGAGGAACGTTTTGCATAATTTCAGATTTTACTTTATTCCGTTATTCCATTGTGCGCGTTTCTTTTTCTACACATTACAATCCACCCACCCTACACTCCCTATCCTCTATTATTCCTTCAATATTCGGCTAATTTGAATGTTCGTTCGAGACGCTTAAACGTGCTTCACCCCGCGCGACAAAGTGCTGCGAGGAGAGAAAAAAAGGGAGAGAGAGAGAGAAGGAAACGTCAAGGCTTACCGCAGACGGTAGAGGGTATATGCACGGAAAATCGATCCAGTCATTCGGTGAAATGGATTTTTCAAAGATGTTTCAAAGTCGCAAACTAGAATCTTTCATTCCCCCTTGACTACCTTTCCCTCTTCTTTTCTTCTTCCTCAATGCGAGCCCGGCTATCAGAGAAAGTTACAGAAGTAAAATATTGTAATGCACGGTGTGGACCTTTCAAAGTGAAAAGAAAATGAAAAGGTAGGGTAGCTAAATGTGAGTACATTTCAAGTGGCATAAGAGAGGAACGGTAGAAAGAAGGGGATAAAAAGAGCTCGTCTCGTGTCACTGTCGATTCTGGGATTACAGTCTCTCGCTTGACGACCCTTTTCACCTTTTCAAAGTTCAAAAGAAAGGGTCAACCCCTGAAGCTGCCTA
This sequence comes from Habropoda laboriosa, assembly GCF_001263275.1. NCBI lineage: Eukaryota > Metazoa > Arthropoda > Insecta > Hymenoptera > Apidae > Habropoda > Habropoda laboriosa. Next base: position 1,206,035 of record NW_017100191.1, on the reverse strand, counting down.
GGGGTCATCGAATTCGTCTCCACGGTCACGAGTTAAAGCTGCGGTTTCCAGCTTCAGCCTCTACTATTGCTCCAACGGAACCTTGAGATTTTCCTTGCTGGATAAAACATGTGTTCCTTAATGCGTTTCCAAAACATCCACCAGATTTATTCTCCTTTTACTTTAACCCGAATAAATTCTCAATATTGTAGGAATTGTAGATTACAGTTAGAAATATTTAAGCGAGTTTCTCGACCAGAGAGACAGACGTGCGGTAGAATTTTTCGTGGAAACGTTCAGCCTGGTGAGATAAAGGTGCGAATGAAAAGTGTCTGGATGGAGAGCACGAGAGTATCGGGTGAATAAGGATTTGGGTGTGTCGAACCCTTTTTGATCCCTTTTAACCCCTAATTCCCAGGCATCCTGGTCTTCACTCGGTGATTTCCTGTCGCCAAAATATCCTCATCCTAATACACTCGGGCCATTTTCTCACCGAATCCTTAACTTTGTCACCTGCAAACCCTCTCATTATCCCTACGTTCTTTGTTTCTCACCACCGAACCTTCGATCCTAACGAGTCCCGCTCATTATCCACGATTGTTCCCTTATGAATGCGTTCCTGGTTTCTCCCATCCACAACTCTCGAAAACACCTTATAAATATAGCGACAAAAATGACAGGAGGGCAGTCGCTATCGAGTAACCAAACAAGTTAGACCGTAGACGTTGTAATCGTGTACAAATTCAGTGTAATTGTAACTTAGTGCAAGTGTAATAAAGTTCACTTCTTCAAAGCAAACCGTCTCAAATGATTCGGCGACAGGTGAATGTGACCGAATACGTTTTAAGAATGTCCGCGTAGAAATAAAGAAATAGAGAACGAGCGGGTGAAAGAATAAAAGAGAGTGATTGAGACACAGAGCGAGAGTTATAGAGATAGAACTGAGAGTCTAGAGAGCGCGAATGTTAAAGTAATAGAGAGAGAGAGAGAGAGAGACTTTGTAGCAGCTATTATTAAAACTTAATCGTTAAATATATTCCTTCTCGTTATAAGTTTTATCGAATACCTGTCAACAACCCAACGTTCCTTTAATATTCCCAGCGATAGGGAAATGTTTGATTAGATTATAATAAAACTGAGATTAAATTTATGCATAAATCTTCATAAATATAAATTACGGTTCGTTAAGAAAGGTAGAATATCGGAAATAAGAGGAGAAGAGAAAATAGCTCTGCTCCGTTTTCCCAGCTTCCGTGAAAACGAATTAATTATGATTTCTCCGCAAGTTGTCTGACTAATAATATCAAGCGAGCAACAAATGCGCGGGAGAGCAGGGGGGTTACTAGCGCTACTATAAATTTCGTCCTCCGGTACGCAGTAAGATTTACAATCCTCCTTCTTCTGCCCTGTACGATTTAAATTCCGACCGTATTCGTGTCGTGAATATTCTTCTAACGACACACAGTTTATCGCCTGTTGCATCGTCCTACGTTTCCTACTATTATCTCTGCAAAAACCAGAGGAAGGGAAGAAAAATAAACAAATTGTATCTTCTCGACTGGAGAATTTACGACAATTGAAAGTCAGGGATGAATTTCACGGGTCAACGTCGGTTTGTGCAATTAGTTCGTAGGCGGTGCCTCACGAGATTGTCGCGGAAAATTAATTTCACGTCAGCGAGGGCGAAGGGAGAGTCGCAGGCCGCGAGCAGGACAACGGGGACAACGGCAGGAAGCGGCACGTAACACTCGAGCTCGCGTTTCACCCCGAGGAACATTTCCCGCATTCGTGAGATATTTCAATTTACCCGGTGAAACCGTGAGCCGTGGTATTAAGACTCGGTACTGTCCAGCGCTGGACAGACGATATGTCTTTCTGCATTGTCATTTACGTTGCGCTTGAAAAAAATTACTAAACACCGACCAAACGAAAGTCGAATTCTGACGAAGTTATTGGAAAAATTAAGAGATGCCAATTTGCAGTCCATCTTTTTCGCAGTCATTTTTCTTGTCACAATAAAATTCTTGATGTATATTTAAGAATTAAACGTTTATTAGATTTTAACGACATCTGGTCCCCGTTTAAACGAATCGAATTCAATTATGGATAAATAAATAATTTATTAAAAATTTACG
>NW_017100191.1:1199856-1203446 GCF_001263275.1 Habropoda laboriosa | reverse complement strand
ATTCGTAGATGTTGAATTGTAAAGAAAACCGATCGGTTGCGTCGGGATGACCTACAATTAGCGATGATTGAAATGTGATTGATATAGCAGATTGATATCGATACGAATAGAATTGTATAATACAATGCAGAAAACAGAGCCGGAAAGTTACGAACGATAATACTAACCGGTATCGAACATTCATTGTTCTTGGAAAGTTGCTAATGGATCGTTTTGACACTGTGCTTCTAGTGCTGATAGTACAAAACCATGAAAATTTTTCATTGAAACAATTTGAATTGTATTTTTCTAACTAACTACAAACTAATAATTCCAGCAAAAGAAGAAGAAAATTCGACTTTTTCAAAAATTAAGCGTAGTTTAACCTTTTAACATGTTCATTACCAGCGTAACGTCTGTGTGACACGCCAAATCTCTGTGTAATACATCACAAAAAATGGCCCAGTCTGCGTATTGCGTGTGCATAAGCGTAAACAAGCTTGGAAAGATGTAAATATTGACACTAGGTTTACGGGACGCGTCGAATTTTACAAGAAAAATTACAGAAATCGTTTACATTTCTCTCCTCTACCACTAATGCTTATTATAAATTTTATATAAATGTACAATATCACATAGTTTCATTCACAAGTTAACAGAGTATAATATGTTGTTTTTTAAAGAAAATATGCTGTTTCGTTCACTCGTCAATTTGACGCATGTAGTTTTGCGTAATTGAGATGGGACCTCTTAAAACAAGATGTTGTCACCCAGGAAGTGTTGAAGGGACCTCAACTTTGATCTGCTCCTACTAGCGGTAGCCAGTTTATCAGAAGAGATAGCTGCAAAAGCGGTGTAACCATTCGAAAATATAAATCAATAGGGATTAGCATGACATAGTGAGCAGAAAAATTTACAAAGAAACCACAAGAGTAAGTTCACTCGCCAATTTGACGCGTGTCCGTAGAGATAGGTACACAAGAAATGTCCGTAAACCTAGTGTTGAGAATGTAAACGAAAACAATTTGAAGGCTAGAGAGCGGCGCTTCGACAGAATCGTGATAACAAACGTGTCAAAAAACTGTCTATGTAAAATCTGCGTGGAAAGAAGCAGAAGCACATTCGACTGTCGACAGCCGATGTCGAGGATCATACCGCAAAGGTTAAGGAGCCAGACCGTGCTGCACCAGTGAACAGCGTGTCAAGATCAATGAGAAGTTTCGACAACAGCCGTTCAAATTAGCGAAGGGAGTAACAGGAAACGATCAGAGGGGTAAAGGGCGGCAGGGATAACCTGCTAAACCGACCAAGGCCTGGCGAATGTGAAAGCGGCTGTGAAACTTTGTTGACACCTAGGTGGCAGTTCAGCTCTGGCACCCGTGTAACCCTGGCCAATTCCTGAGATTCTCGGCAAGTTTGCCCACCATGGAGGAGAGAGAATGGTCCATCACTAAAGACCACTCTCCAAGCCAGCAAGAACGTTTCCCTCCCCCTCGGAGACCGGGCACACAAAGGGGTGGGTGAGCGTTTCGAAAGCTTTTCCACGATCCTTCGTCATCGCGTCACATCCACGTGAGAGAAATTAGGCGTCTGTGGAGTAGTTACACATTCGGAGTCCTTGTGATTTGTTCGAAGGGATCGTACAGAGGAGGCGTCGCGACGAGTGGCTAGAGTGAACCAGTCAGCCTGTCTAGATGCTAGAACGAGAAAGACAGGGGTATGGGGAAGAGGGCGAGACGCGAACGGTGGAGGGGCGTGTGCTGGCGTAGAACCGGGCGCGAAATCACAAGTTGCCAAGAGGCATGTAACGTCGTCGGATTTGCAATTCCATTACCGGCTGCCAGCGTATAGGTAAAGGGTGAAAAGGGTGGTAACGTTGGGACGCTCGTCCCGGTTCTCGTCCTCTTACCAACCTCCCCGTTCCTCTTCTTCTCCATCCCCTGTCATGGATCTCGTTCAACGTGTCTGTCTCTCTTTCGTCTCCCTTCTCCTACATTTCCTTCTCTGTGTGTACGTATCCCTCCTGTGCTTCTTCTTCTTCTTCTTCTTCTCTCATCTACTCTCTGCCAGCTCGGAGCAGAGCGACCACAGCCTCTCGTTCCACCCCCTTCTTCACTGACATTTTGCTTTTCACAGTGGACCACCGTCATACATTAGCTATTATATCGAGCAGGCGAATGGCCATAAAGCCACAGCTTCTTTTGACGACGATTACGAGGTCCAGAGGATCCACTGGACAAGGTGGGCGGAGACGAGCCGTGGACGACTTTATTGCATTATCCGGAGTGTTTAATATCTAGCTCCAGAGGGGGGTTGGTCGATCGCAAAGAAATACGTGATCCAATTTCGCGTGGCGATAAACTGACGCGACGCGACGGTACGAATTCGATCGCCAACGAACCCGTTGCGCGGGTTAATAATAGGTAGGTACGAGTGGACCCTGTTCATCTCGACGAACAATGCACGGCAGTTTATTGATATACGTATAAAGTATTTAAACAAAGGGGAACTGATTTTCAGGCAGCTTCGCGATCTACTCGATCGTTTAGGAGAGGGAATCTGTTATTAACCATGCTATATGATGCGTAATGTGATCGGTTTACTGATCTCTCTCGCTGCCACTCCATCTCCCTTTGTAATCCTGTCGTTCGATAGAAATCAGTTACACGCGAATTCGAGTGATCGCGCAGGATTAATGTAACTTTTTCTCACGAATGCATAGGGTGTCCAGTGATTTCTTAATCCACCTAATAGTACACATACCGTATTTTCGTTAAATTTCTATTTCAGAGGGATGAAAAGGCTACCAGTTCACCCTCTAAAATTTGAAAATTCTGAGAATGTGTGGAATGCTACGTTTAACCTTTACCCTGCGACAGATTTTAATAAGTAACGTGTGTAGCAGGCGGTCAATTTTTAACCACGGCTGTAAAATTTCTTCTTAAGAATTCGGTTTATTAAATTAAGTTGGAAGCGCAGCAAAATGTTCCAACAGTGGCGAGGAAATCTTCAAAATGTCTACAGGCGCCAATAGCAATGAAAAGGTCAAATAGCCAAGAGAATAATTGGTTAGCTTGAACGAATCGTTCGACGTAGAAAATTTACCTTCCCAATTTTCAGCCATGCTACCCGCAAACATATCGCAGCGACCGTCACAACCCTCGTTAACCCTCTCACGGACGAAGATTTGGTAGAGCGTCCGCTAACGTGTAACAAGAGGTCAGGTCGGATCGAAAACCACGGATCATCAGTTTCCAGTGATTTTGAATCGATTCGACGGCATAGACGTGTACGACTGCGTGATCATGACGGCGGCAGGATTTCCAAAGCAAGTCTCGATGGCGCGTCGTTTGAGTGGAACAAGGACACGTGTAACTCCGCTAGACGCTACTGGAGTGAGGGTTAATTTAACCCCTTCAGGGTCACAGGGAGGTGCGGGAAGTCAGGGGTGAGCACTGGTGTCACGGATGTATGCTAATGGAGACCTCAGGAGATGTCTAACATCCACCATCCTGAATTGCCTATACGCGACTAACTGCGCCTCCGTATGTGCACGCGAGTTCCTAATGAAATTTGCTCGTCCATTTGGGGTTTATTAATTTCAGACTTTT
>NW_017100191.1:1187992-1199586 GCF_001263275.1 Habropoda laboriosa | reverse complement strand
TATTATATGAAACTGAACGAACTTAAAATTATACATATCACGAATGATCTCGTTATACTCGTTTAGTGAATATTCGAATAAATTAATGCTTATGATAATTTATGAAATTCAATATTTCTCCAGCGTTTCTCGTATTGAGTGTATTCGATCGCAGAAACAAGGCGAACGGTGAAATACTATGAAACAATAGAGTAGTATAATCCGAGGTGAAATTTCACTCTCGTAAACAAAGCATAGCTATCCTGCCATAAACTTCTTCTTCCGCAAATTTCTCCGACATCCGATCGTCCACTTCCTAATTTTCGACTCCACTTCTCAATCCAATCGATCGCTATTCACCACGAAGATTTTAACTTGCAAACATTGTTATCTGACGTGGCGAATAATCAGGATATTCGCGTAATTTTTTTATACAAGTTTAAACCTGGAAAGATCGCGGTAAAACTTGCTGGAAATATGAATTTAGCATTCGAAGAAGATTATGTAAATGTTGAAACACTTGAACGTTGGTGTGCAAATTTCGAGATTGGTAACTTTATTGGAAATGAGCCAAGAGGAAGGCCAGATAGAGCCGTCGATGATGACGTTTTAAGAAAAATTATGGAAAACAATCCACGGTAAAGAATACGAAATTTTCCCATATCCTGCCCTGTTCACTCAACCTTTCCCCAACAGATTACCATTTCTTCAAACACCTGAACAATTTCTCTAACAAATAAATTACCCCGAAGTGAAGACAGTAAAGTCACCATTCGAAGACTAATAATTTTTACAAATTTGGAAGAACGAAGCTAGTCTAACTTTGAGAAAAGTGTACAGAATCGTGTGGAAATTATTTTCGTTTCAACCTAATACGTGTAATTACTACAATTTCAAAGATGATCTTTCCGCGTCTGTGATTCTGAAGACTTTTAAGAATACCACGTATTAAGTTCATTATGAAAAGATTCTCCCTCGGTACTTACTTCGATTCGAAAACAGGAAGCACTTCTACGGAGTTTAATTCGTCAGCGAGTGTTCTCGTGGCGAAAAAAATGACGCGATATTTGCCACTGGTGTGTACAACAGTCTCTTGGGAGTAGAACCTGACATGGCATAATGAAAGGAGGCTCTGAGAGGGGAATCTAAAAAGACCGCTGTTAATAATGGAATTACGTCTTGCGTAATGGGAATATGAAAAGAGCGTAGGAAAGGAGGTGAATGGGAGGAGAGAGAGAGAGAGGTCCGTGTAGCTACAAAATAAAACCGCGTCTTGAGGAATGATAAAACGTGAATAAACTGTTGTGGCTCGTCGTATCTCGAAGAATCGGTGTTTCCGCGAGCCTTGCCCACCCGACTGTGCATACACCGGCTATCAAAGCATGTACCGTGGAACGTATGAATCTCGCTAGTCAACGTTCCGGATATCCTGCTCGTTGTTACGTCCTTTAGCCGCATAAAGAGCGTATCGTATGGATATTTATGCAAATTCACGGTCCTTGTACTTTTCCCGATTCGCTGATTGCGAAATCGAACAAGTCTCGAAGAAAAGAAGAAGAAAAAAAGACAGGATCGTATTTTCAGTATACCTGCGAAAAATTTCATTCTTCGTATGTAGAATTCGTAAACGAGAGATGAAATTATAAATAGAGGCTCTTATCTCGCATCTGCGTGAAAATTTATTTTGCCAATAAAACCATGTGGAATGTGTATCTAAATAAATCTAGAGAATATATAAAGCTTCAAATTCAATAACAAATTAAATTACAGGTAGTTCCCGCCTTTACGAATTAATTGGATCCCCGCGACCTCTCCGCGTAGAGCGAAAGACTCTAACTGACCATTTTAATAAAAATATTCGTAAAGTGAGAACTACCTGCAGATAAAATATTTATTCGTGAATATAATCTAACGAAATCTTCTCTTGCTGAATTATTGGACGATTGCAAAAGTTCGTGCCCCATTTGAAAATAAAACACAAGCGGTGTGTGCAAAATAATTTCATTGGATACCAAAATAAGATGAAATAAAAAATTATTTGAAAATAAAACACAAGCGGTGTATCTTTCGATGGGAATGTAAACATTACGCTGAAACAAACATCTGTGCCGAAGTGAATAAGGTTCCCGCCACCTCTAATCGTCTAATAAATGAAATTGAATCTGGTGCGTTAATTGCTCACAAAAACAATTTTTATTAATTTAATAGCACAGTCTTACAAGGCCATAAAAAGCCATTAAATTTTTATTATAAACATTTTTTACATCTACTATAGTTTTAGAGATACACAGGGAAATAGGGTAACACTTATCTTCATTCAAGGGCTGTTTTCACCCGGAAGAACCGAAATTGGGCCAAAAACAAAATTGAGGTTCCCTACAAACCCACAAAGCTTAAAAAAAATTGGAATTTTCCGGTTATCGAAAGTTCCCTATCTAGTTGAAGTTTCCACGATCTGTCGAAGAGACTCCAGATGGAAATAATTCTGTACCTCAGAGCCAAAGTGATCCAAGTCCTGCATTGTAATTTGACAACAGAACGGAGAAACATTACCGATCACACATGAAAGAACATTGTACCTGTACTAGTATTATAAATATTAGCTCATCCCACAAGTTCGTGCCGAAAGAGAAAAATGTATTAATGAAAATCCAAGGAAATTCTATCGCGACGACATAATGGTCTTACTAAAAAAAAAAAATAGGAAAAAATTGTGGAACGACGAGGCGCTTTTTTTTTTAAATCAAAAAAGGTTTGTTGGAAATATTGACCCCGAAGTACCGAAATTCTGAAGGTCCCCTACAAACCCACAAAGTTTCAAAAAAATCGGAATTTTCGGGTTACCGAAGTTCCCTTGTCAGACCTCTTAAGATTTCGAAGCCGTGATTCATGTGGAAACCGCGCGATAAGATGACGATCGGTTGGGTAATGCGATTTTGCAAAAGTCGCTGATCCACGTAACTAGCTTGCGCTACGTGCTCAAAATATCGGCGAATGTTAGGAAAGAGGTCGAGCAAATCTACGAAATTTTCGCGTGAAATTGACTCAATAAGGAGGAAATACGATTGTTGGCTATTCATCGGGTTCTACGGCCAAGGAGAATGTGAAAACTACTCGTTAAGGTGGCTCTTAAGAATTCGAACGTGATTTAATTTACAGGTGAAGTTCGAACGTCGTTTCACGAGAAGAGAAAAGCTCCAGCTGCGTCTCTGTCCATTTGAAATTCACGAATTTCAAGTTTCCTATTTCGACGCTTTTACTGCCACGCCTATTAACCCTCGCGGAACGTTCAAAGCGATTGCATAATATCGAAAATGAACGTAAAATGTTTGTCGTTTATACATCTATTCGCAATTTGCTCCATCAAAACTTTGTCGAATCACCTGGAACCTTTTAGTAAACTTTTTACGCTTAATTAGATTCTCCTGTATACCACACACGCACACATACTACGTTAGCTCAGTTTAAATTAATTCTGCGATATTTTTTTCACTGTGCTGATAAATTTTCAAATCGTGTCTCAACTTGCAAATCGTCACATTACGAATAAATGGGAATTATTTAAAGAGAAACATCACGGGAGGCAGAGAGATAAGGTTGATCAGGTGCAAACTGGAACATTTCAGCAAACTTTTTACGCTCAGTTAGAGACTCCTGCGAATACCGCACGCAACTATGCTAGCTCTGTTCAAATTAATTCTCCGATATTTCTTTCACGGGCTTGATAAATTTTCGAACTGCATTTCAACTTGTAAATTGTCGCCTTATGAAAAAAAAAAAAAAAAAATGGGAACTATTTAAAGAATAATATCGCGCAGGGCGATAAGGTCGATCGGGTGAAATTTTCCAAGGATTGTACGAGAAGGTACCGCGACTGAAATAGTATCGGCTTTTTAATAAGTATTCCCGCTATTTTTAAATGTTTGCTCGAATTACCATATCGCGCGGATATTTGCATCGCATTTACATTTTATGGCTCGCCCGGCTAGGTATCGCGATTACATGGTATGTTACAAAGTTATTACTGAATTTTGAAAACGCGAACGCAAGAAAACCTCTCGCCCGTTCCATACCCTCCTCTTCGATTTCGTGTGTCACGGATATTTTCTGTTTCCATTTAAATGTCGCTCCAAAACGAAACTGCATATGTGTACGTGTGTATGTGTGTACACGTCGTCGATAATACGTTAAAGAATGAAGAAAACGTCAGGTGGAAAGAAACATCGTTCGACGTTTTGACGAGCGCACAAATAGGGGATCGAGAATCTCCGATAATAAAAATGCTCTCTCGTCTGGTGAGTTTAATTGAACCGTACCGTTCTATCGTGTTCAATTTTGTTTGGTCGTCATTTCGAGCGTAGTCAAAGGAAAGATGGATATACCCGTGGTATATAAGAGAGACGTTCGGTACAATTAAAAAGAAACGAGGAGAAAAGTGAAGGAAACGGATAAATATGCCAACCGGAGATATTATTTCGGTGCTTTTGTGATGCCGTGACCAAAAGCGGGGCTAAAATGGGCTTCTCGAAACAAACGAGGCGTTCTCCACAGTTCGTAGTCGTTAACTAATGCTTCGTACACGTTTACCATGTTAAAGTGAACCGTTCCCTTATGAATGTCTAACTGAAACGTTTCACATACGCGATACAATTGTCGTTAAGTTTCTTTATTTCGTGTGGTTTAAAGGGAAAGGGCGGACGAAAAAAAGAGCGCTAGCTCAACCAAAGGGTGAATAGTCGACGAGAGAAAACACAGCGGTAGTGCTCGGTTGTTAATATTTCGATACGTGAACGAAAAACGAGAGAGAGAGAGAAAAAGAAGGAAAAAACAGGTCACAGGTGTCAATATCCCACGATCAGTAATTTTAATGGTATCGAGGTCATTCTATTGGATTTGAAATTTGTTCACGTTCTCGGCCGTGATCAGCCGCGTGCTTTTCAATGGACGCATAGATATGCACATCAAAGGACGATGATTGGGGTTGTGTGAAAGGCAGAAAGGGTGGTTTCCGTTCTACGCAAAGAGTCGCGTCATCCTCGAATACGACGATGGACAACTGCATTATGCACTTTTATAGGATAAGCCGGTACTAAACTACCCGGCTCTTCCATTTAATCGAAGAAGAAACTGGGACGACTCTAAAAGAACAACTTTGAATGGAGTATCTCCCTCGTATTAGGTTGGTGCGAAATATCTACTTTAAGCGAAGTCGCAGCGAAGTTATTTCTAAGTGGGAAAAGAAGGATCTGTACCGGAAGTAAATGGTCATTATTCTGATTTAAAGAAAGAAAAAAATTCATCGAGGATTCTTTGCTTAATAAACTCGATATATTGCACATCGATTCAATACACCACTGAAATATTAGGTTGGTGGAAATGAAATGTCGTTTTTCGAACAGCTGAAATTGACGGGTTGACACCGTATATTAAATTTTGTACGATCATAAATTTTTGTGCACAATAGTGAAGAAGAAGGAATTTTCTCTAGTACACCTGTATTGAATAGTAAACAAAAATTCGTAATACAATTGCTTGGACATTAATATCTGACGTGATGAATAATCAGAGAAAAACTGCGACAGAAATTGCTGGAAATATAAATTTAGCGTTTGAAGAAGATTATGTAAATGTTAAAACACTTCAATGTCGGTGTGCATAATTCGAGATTGGCAACTTTTCATTGTAAATGAGCCAAGAGGGAAGTTATGGTCGTTGATGGTGACGGTTTAAGAAAATAATCCACGGTCAATTTTGTCACATCCTCCCCTATTCACTTGACCTTTCCCCAACGAGCTACCATTTCTTCAGACACTTTGGCAATTTTTCGACAAGTCAATTATTCTGAAACGAAGATACTGTAAAAGTAACATTCGAAGAATTTCTTCATTCAAAGTCTTACGATTTTTATAAAGGAAAAATTGTATAGAATCGTGTAGAAATTATTTTGATCAAATACGTTAGTTTGATTTGAAGCTTCGTTTTAAAAGAAAAAACGACATTTCCGAATGTAATTGAAATGTAATTTCCTTTGCGTGCAGTGATCATACGTGATCGCCGCTCTATTGACTCAGAACGAAATTATCAGAAGATATCAAGGATTAGTGCATCGGTATCGAAATACTCCAAGTAAATGGCAATTCGTATCAAGAAGAGCTTTCGTTTCCGAGTGCAGTTCGCTGACTAGCTAAACGGAAGGGTGCGGCAAAATTGAATTCGAATCCTGTGTAACCGTGGCGAGCGGTCTTGCCCCGAATCCTTTGAAAGAACCTGCATACACACGTACCTAGGTAGGAAGAAGGAAGAGATTTCGAATATGTTTAATGAAAGGGAAACTCGGTTAGGAACCGACATTCCCCAACCGAACCATTCCAGTGAGAACAGCCAGCGTGGAATTTCGTGGAAACCCGCTGAACGCTATCGTATTCCGCGAATCGTAACGTCCGTTCGAAGAACGCTGCATCAAGTGAACAGAACTCAAACTGATTCTCATATTTTCTTTTTTATAAAAAGCAAACGAACGTGAAGCATTTGGTGAAGAAATATTAACACGACGATTTCCTGTAGTATTGTATCACATACGGGCAACCCCTGGCCCTAATCTATTTCAGCAAAGTTTGTCTTCAGTCTTCACATTAAATTGTCATGTCGTTCATTATATTATCTGTTGGAAATGGGACCTGATTGCGATACGGGGCTTCAGTGCGTGCGTACGTCACCAATAAGTGACGATCGGCGGCGAGAGGCCGTTTCTCAATTGTTCTCCAAGCGCGTCCACGTTGTGTCGCGGTGTAAACAGTTATCGTATAAAACTTTATATACACTGCCGGCCAAAAGTTTGGAATCACCTCCCACTTTTCATCAATATTAAATCTGCTGCTAATTTTTTATAGATTTGAAATTTATCTCAATTCTACACTTGTCAATTTATCTCATATCAATTGATTCGAATGATAAAATATTCTCAAAGTCGCTGACTATTTTCTGGAAAATTTTTGTGTAAATTGCAATGCTCAGTGATTCCAAACTTTTGGCCGGTTGTGTATATTACAGAGGAAGTCTGTCAATGTGTTTCTTTTCTGCGATCTCACCTCTCACGGTTAAATCCGCCGTTGAGTTACAACATTGTCAAATTTACGTAGAGCTTTATACCAAAGCGTTGTATTATAAATAAATGAAATATGAAGTAGCAACTTGTTTTAATTCATTTAATATTCATTTATTTTATTTAATAATTTGGTCCGGCCCTTGATACTCGGAGACAGAATGAATCACTTTCCCGAAGTAGGAAAGGTTGCCTATGCCTGTATTATACGATTGAAATGACATTTTTTCCCCACAGTTAGTATCACATTGTTACCTTAACTCTTTGCACTCGAGAGGCGACTGAGAATCGACGTTAGCCCTTTTAATTCCAGGAGCTGATTTGGGTCCATTTTCGATTTATGTACGAAAGATCCTTTGATAACGGTTTAGTTGTAGCAAATTCCTAGCTAGTGTGGAAATTTCGTTTAAATGTCTGAAAAATTGTAACGACCAGAAGTTTTTCAATAACATTTTGCATATTCTTGTTTCTCCTGTGGTATTTTTGATAATACTAAATAATTGATTAAGACCCTATTAAAACTGATATGTTTTAAGACAGCAGGTCGATGGACCTTCGTGAACTGTAGTGTTCCATACGTTCGAGGTGTAAGCAATGAAATAGTTTCAAAAAACCAGCTTCTAATGAACTGTTGCAAGCTCTTGTATAATATAAAAATAGATTAAATATTGAAATACATAAATGTGTATAGTTTATTTCTACGTTAATTTGAACAAATTTCATCAATTTTAATTTAGCAAGCTTTTTCTTACATCCGTGTAGCAATCTTCGAGTGCAAAGGGTTAATACGTACTACAACTAGAGTTCTTATCCACTTTTAATATTTTCAAGTTATCTATATTGGAATAGTTCTATTTCTAACTGTTGACGTATTATATACGCATATTGGGATGTGTTGTATTAGGTTGGTAAGAGATTAATGTCGGTTTTTAACCCTCGTACTGTAAGGGCTGTTTGGTCTAAATAATATTCGTCAGGATTATTTAAACTGATGTTGAAAACTATATTTATTTATCCGTCTGTCGTTGACGCCTCCTTCTTTTCTGGTCCGTCCTTATCAACTATGCGCTTCCTACTTCGTTCTAATCCAATCTCTTTCATTCTTATTTAACGCGTCCTTATATACGAGCCTTGACGCCCCTCTCTTGCCTCCGGGAAACCCTGGCACAGGTTGGTGGTTTCTACGGCAGGGCCCGCGTCGCGCGAGCACGTGGCTGGGTCCTCACCTGACCCAGCCCTTAGCGCGTGGGGGTGTCAAGGCGTTGGGACTGGGTTTCTCCGCAGACCTCTCGGTCTTTTTCCGAAAAGACACACCTTTTTTTCCGAAATTGTGTTAATATCCTCAACGTGGTAGGAACACCGTCTGTTATCAGTCGTGAAACATGTTCTGTCCATTGCAAATATCGTCCAAATTGAAAGTGCTCGCAGTGACTCGTTTCTTCCGAGTAAAAAAAAAAAGAAAAAAGAATTCCTCGCCAAGTGAGTGAAGTGTACGGTGACAATGCGATATTGCGCCAGGCGATCGCAAAATAATGCGCTTCATTCGAGAATGGGCACACGGATAGCGAAGACGATAACTTCGACGACGGACGACAGTGCACGGAAATTTTTCGAAGAAGGAATACGAAAAACATATCCCACGCTACGATGAACTTCTAAACGAAACCCAGTCAACGTGTAGAAAAGTATCTCCTGTAATGTGCAACTTAAAGTAAACAAGAAAATACAGCAGAACTCCCTATAACGCGGAAAATATAATACAAATTAACCGTTTTACACATTCTCACTCAAAATATTTCACCGTCCCGGTAAAAGACTCTAATATCCGGCTAGATTGTTGGTATTTGGCACATTTCCTATCCGTGTTTGCTTCAAGTTCAGAATTTTCTTATCAGAAAACTACTAAAATCGGACGGCAAAGTAGACGACAATTGTGGTTACTGTGACAAGGGTTAAATTCCACCGACGTTGCTTTTTCGGTGAAATTCAATTAACCCAAAATTCCAAATTTAGAATTTCTACGTTCTTTCTTCTTTTATCACGTTATACGAGGGCCGTAGAAACTTTTCAATCCCTTTACACAGGGTTCTACCGTAGCCCCAAATGTTCGATACTTCTTTCCCGTAATACGAATTCAATTAACTTTTCGACTTCGCCCCGTACATGCTTGTCTTCGGTATGGGGTTAATAAGCAATCATCGTGTGAAATGAAAGGGAGTAAGTCGATGATTGGTGGTGCATAGCTCTGATCTTGAGCCAGCATCGTTTCGCTTCTTCATCAACAGCCATGTAGACACACCTCGTTAAAGGATTGCGGTTATAGAGTAGGTAAAGGGTGAACCTGATATATATATATATAGAGAGAGAGAGAGAGAGAGAGGGGAAAAGGGAGAGGAATAGGATGAGATTGGGTGGCCGGTGGCGTTGGAAAGATCGGTCTCGAGCCGATGGAGAGGGGCTCAACCCAGCCAGGCTGGGACGGGTGTACCGACTTTATGATGTTTTTTGATGCGACAGTACGGAACCACGAGTGGGACGGAAATGAACTCGAGAGTGCAGCTTCCTATCTGCTTTTCAGCCCCCGCAATGGAATGGACACAGAAGCACTTTCGTACTCTGTAAAGCTCGGAAATACGCGCATACCATTTTCATAGGCGCCGGCTGCATTATGAATCGACCGCCTTCATCTCGTTTCGCTGATCACCCTGCCATACTAGTTGCAGCGCGCCACTGCACACTTTTGCACTACGTGGATTCAAATCGCCACGAATAAACGAACCTTTACACGTTCTCATCCTCTTACACACACGCACACGCGTATACATACGTACGTGTATATACACAGACGTTTCATCTTCGTTTCTTACGAATTATTCCTCTGGAAATAACATACTTCTTTTTTTCTTCCTCTTCTTCTTCTCTGTCCCTTCTCTCTTTTCGTTGGCGTTTCATAAACATCACGACGAGATAATTGCTTTACATCCTATGGGATGTTCTCGTCGTTCTTTGACCAACTGTTTCTGACACGGCTTTAAATTTTCGAGCGGGCTCTCCTTCTTTTACGAAGGGACCTCGCGAATTCGTGTCACCGAAAGCAATTTCGCGTGGCACGGCAAGTTGCCCCCGAAAAGTGTGTTCTCCTCGGGGATTGAAGGTATCGTTACTACGTATTGTGGGGCGGGCGTGAATTATTCGCTCGCATTAGAGCAACATATGTTGATAAATATCCCCATTCCTCCTATGTGTACGCGTGTGTGTACGTAGAAATTCTCCGTTTTAAGCGTAAATGAAATTTTAATAAGCACAGTGGCGAAATGTTCCGATTTTGAGGAAACATAAAAAATGACCTGGGAAATAATTTGCAATAATTATGCAACTTTGTTGCTGCGAATCGCTCCTTATTTTAATAAGAAACACGGTTAATGCATATATGTTCCAGACAGATGCTTTCGTACAAGCCGCATTATCCATAGATGAATAAGTTGAAAATGTGGCTTAGCACTTTTTCATTTGAACACAAGTGCTCAAGTAAATGCTTGTGGCAATGTTTTGCGTACAAAGTACTGCACACAACAATGTATAACATATTTCATATTCTACATGCTTGAACGTGCAAAATTAATCATGCATATTCGTGAAAATGACGGAAAACCTTTACGCTTGTATACGACGAGTGTAGTACTAACACAAATAATAATTAATAACTCATTATTTACGACGAACTTGTGAACTTTTAGAGTTGGAGAATGAAGTATGGACCTTCAGCAACTTCCCTGTATAATTTTTAGCACGTTAGACCCGTTTAATAATTAGTTATTAATAATTTTAGTATGTGATGTTGGGAACGATACCAAATACCATCATGTATCTTTACGTTTTTGTAATAATTTCATAGCTTTCTACTAAATTCTCATGCAAGTAACTATACGCGTCTCAAAGGCAACTCCTTCAACTACATAGAAGGGTTATCTGTTGGGGTGGAGAAAAATGTTGAGCATGTATAATGACGTTTTTTTTTGCGCGGAACCTTTGTTCCCGTGAAAGTTGAGGTCGCAAATTGATCGAGGTATAAGACACGGTTACAGTAGCAGGAAAAGAACTCTTATATCGTTGAACGGTGATTTTTAAGTAGCAAGATACTTTTCCTTCACTGCTCATCTTTGAAACTTGAATGCACACATTGCTGCAGTCTCTATTCTCGAATGCAACATCGATGGAAGCACTATTTCGAATGCAAAACACTGTTGTACGCGTTACTTTTGAACGCAACATTGCATGAAGGGTTATTTGTGAACGCAAACATTGTTGGAATCACTATTTCTGATTGCAACATTATTAGAAGCGTTATTTCGAACGCAAACATTAATACAAGCACTACACTTGAATGTAACATCGTTACAAGCGTTGTCCTCGCTTGCAACATCGTTAACTCGTATTATCAACGCTACTATTAATCGCTCCCGAAAATTGCACATTGTTGCAGACGCGTACCGGGTTTGCAACTTTGTTATCC
>NW_017100191.1:1160819-1187882 GCF_001263275.1 Habropoda laboriosa | reverse complement strand
ACGCGTTCTGGGTTTGCAACTTTGTTGTCGCGAAAATTTGCACATTGTTGCACGACGCGCCGTTTTGCAACAATGTGCAACTTTCGGGAGCGGTTGCAAAACGGCGCGTCGTGCAACAATGTGCAAATTTTCGCGACAACAAAGTTGCAAACCCAGAACGCGTTTGCAACATTGTGCAATTTTCGGGAGCAATTCGCGGCAACAAAGTTGTAAATCCAGAGCACGTTTGCAACAATGTGCAATTTTCGGGAGCGATTTGCGGCAACAAAGTTGCATAACGGAGAGATCGCGCTTGCAACTTTGTTGTCGAAAGCCGCTCCCGAAAGTTGCACATTGTTGCAGGACGCGCCGTTTTGCAACTTTGTGCTTTTTTCGGGAGCGTCTCCGGGCAACAATGTTGCAAATGCGATCTCCCGTTCGCAACTTTGTTGCCGAAAGTCGCTCCCGAAAGTTGCACATTGTTGCAAAACGGCGCGTCGTGCAACAATGTGCCGATTTTCGCGACAACAAAGTTGCAAGCACAGAACGCGTTTGCAACAATGTGCAATTTTCGGGAGCGACTTTGGACAACAAAGTTGCAAACCCGGTACGCGTCTGCAACAATGTGCAATTTTCGGGAGCGATTAATAGTAGCGTTGATAATACGAGTTAACGATGTTGCAAGCGAGGACAACGCTTGTAACGATGTTACATTCAAGTGTAGTGCTTGTATTAATGTTTGCGTTCGAAATAACGCTTCTAATAATGTTGCAATCAGAAATAGAGATTCCAACAAGGTTTGCGTTCATATATAACGCTTCAAGCAATGTTGCGTTCAACAGTCACGCGTACAACAATGCTTTGCATTCGAAATAGTGCTTCCATCGATGTTGCATTCGATAATAGAGACTGCAACAATGTGTGCATTCAAGTTTCAAAGATGAGCAGTAAAAGAAAAGAATCTTGCTACTTAAAAATCAACGTTCAACAATATAAGAGTTCTTTTCCTGCTACTGCAACCGTGTCTTATATTTACCTCGATCAATTTGCAACCTCAACTTTCACGGGAACAAAGGCTCCACGCAAAAGAAACGTCATTATACATGCTCAACAGTTTTCTCCACCCCTACAGATAACCCTTCTATGTATCTGAAGGGGTTGCCTTTGAGACGCGTATAGTTACTTGAATGAGAATTTAGTAGTAAGCTATGAAATTATTGCAAAAACGTAAAGATACATAACGGTATTTGGTATCGTTCCCGGCATCACATATACTAAAATTGTTAATTACTAGCTATTAAACGGGTCTAACGTGCTAAAAATTATACGAGGAAGTTGCTGACGGTCCATACTTCATTCTTCAACTCTAAAAGTTCACAAATTCGTCGTAAATAATGAGTTATTAATTATTATTTGTGTTAGTACTACACTCGTCGTATACAAGCGTAAAGGTTTTCCGTCATTTTCACGAATATGCATGATTAATTTTGCACGTTCAAGCATGTAGAATGTGAAATATGTTATACATTGTTGTATGCAGTACTTTGTACGCAAGACATTGCCACAAGCATTTACTTGAGCACTTGTGTTCAAATGAAAAAGTGCTAAGCCACATTTTCAACTTATTCATCTATGATGGCCAAAAACCATTTCTCTAAGTCTTATAAAAACAGCAGTGCAAAGTCAAATTTTTTTGACAGCGATCGAGAACCGAAAAGTCACGGGTACACATTTGTTAGATCGCGCGCGGATGAGCCTCTGTTCTCCGCTCCTGAGCGCGGGCTCTACGCACGCTGTAATTGGCCAGTGTTTTTCGTTAATAACTCGAAAACGAAGCTTCAAACTGGATTTTTGAAAAGGAAAAAGTTGTTCAGAGTCTCCCCAGCAATCCCCCATTTCCGGGTGTTGGAGGACTTACGGGACACCCTGTATATTGAAATAGTCTAATAAAATCTATTGCAACGTGTTCTTAAATGTCATTTGATTCGCAAGGAAGAAACAATTATTAATTTCGACGTTAAATAATCCAAATAGACGGAAAAGTAACGCAGACGCTATTAAAATGGACGACAGAGTGGTGTGATCGACTCACACGGAGAAAACAGATGAAAGACCAATCCTATCTCTTCTCATTTTCAAGATATAACAATTTCCAATCGGAACAATTTACCCCGAGACCTTTTAGCCAAAATATTAGCACGTGAAAAATTTTACTCGGTTGTATTACACTAGTTTCTCACGGACCACGTAGACAAATCGTGCATTTAAAATGGAAGTAGCTTTTTCTTTTCAATTTGCGGCGGTAAAATGGGTGAGGGGGACGAAGGAAGAAGGGGAAATAGCGAATTACCAAGGACTAGGTCAACGCATTCAGCGATCTCTCCGTAGATCCTTCTTTTTGGTCGACGTAAAAATTGTTTGCACCACGGGAAGATCCCGTTCGTTTGACACGTTGTTCTTCTCGATGAAATTCCGGAAATCGTATTCCACCCTAAAGTATTCCCGTTGAATTTACATTCCGAGAGAAAAAATTCAAATTCGAACGGGGTAAAATGTCAGCAATGTACCCGGTGGCTCCCGTGGCATGGAAAAAATGAGTCAATGAGAAACGAGACCAGGAGAACCCTGTTAACGCGAGGAATTTTCTGCGTAGACAGCGGATTGCAAATTATACGGTCCCGAAATATTAATAGGAAACGCCAGTGCCGTAGGAGCGCATCAAAATTTTATACGATCCGGGGGAAAAGTTTGCAGAATTCGTGGTCGATGAAAAATTACATCTTGCCAGAGAGGCACGCGCGCGGGCGCGCGTATTTTTCTGGAACACATGTCGGATTATCTTGTTTCCCCGAGAAATTTCTGCTTTTGGGCCAAACGCTGAAACAGAGTTACTTTAAAATGCGAGAAGTTTTGAAACAAAACTCATGAGGCCATTAAATTACGCTTATATATTCATGCTGAGGAACGAATAGCAAGACTGTACAACGTTTACAGAGGAGGAGAAATAGAGGATTTTTAAAGTCGAGAGCTGAATCGGCTCGCTGAAACTTCGAATCGACTTTATCTCTTATCGAAACATACACGGACATCTTTTCTTCCAAAGAGATATATCAGAAACTTTTAGTTTTCAATACTAGCCCGCTTATCGTGCACTACCGACCAAATTTTTTAAATCTGTGATCAACTGAAATTAAATTTAAAGATAAGAACGGAACAAAGAGGAAACTAGGGTTTGACGAATAAGTCACTGAGTACATCGTTTAACTAACAAGTTGAGTGGAATGAACGAAGTATGCAGATTAGGCACATGTCGAATGCACAGATCAAGAAAGTATTAATCATTTCATTTGCGATGCCTGTAAACGTAAAAGTAAAACAAAAAGCTGGTAGCTGGTAACTTTTTTACTTCTGCTAATTATCAATTGTTATTATGGAGTTTAAGAAAAATAATTGTCCTCTATTGGATTCATGGGTTAAAATAAATGGTGTTCACTGCGAATTCTCTTAAACGTATTTTATTTTCTTTGGCGCGGAAGGACGTCTTAACGCTTCGAAAATCTCAGTCGAAGTGAAGGAAAAAACCCGTAAGGGCACGACAGAAAGTCTGTTGCGCATTTAAGAAAAGGAGACCAGTCTACTATATTATTTTGACAGCAGTGTTTCTCATACATAACACAATTCATTTTTGCTTACTAGCTGACGCATTATTATTAGTAATAATCCAACATCCTCCTTTTATGAAATTCCATTTATACTACAAATCTCTTTTTCAAAATTTTATTTTCCCGCGATTAATCCAAGTAACAGTGAAAAAACCTTGGTCGGTACTGCGCGGGTCTTTTTCCTATTACTATCGCGAACCTTTTATACGTCAAGTACAAAGGAAAGTTGGTAGCAGATTCGTTATCGAGAAAAATTGACGAGTGGTCTCAAAATTTTAGACAGAGTTGTGTACACGTGTCCATGTGCGCGCTTTTATTTACATCGTTTATTAAGTCACGTATCATTTACACAAACGCGTACACGCTTGCACGTTTGTAGAAAAAAATCCCGCATTAACTATTCCGTAACAGGGACGACCTGCTTTTTCCAGTTTGAGCATGATTTGACTGAACTCTTTGAGTGCATGCATCTAGCAAATCTGAAAATCCGATTTACCGCGGCTGGTAGCCCAGAACAAGGCCGACCGAAAATGCAATTTTGCGAGCTTTTATCTAATATTACGACCGCGGTACCTTGTGCCTAGTCCCTGTATTCCCAGAAAATATGGAAAGAGGACTCTCCATATCCTCTCCTCTCTGTAACTTCACACGCGGCGAAAGTATAGCTACAGGTCTCATTGACACAATAAAATGTGCTTATCGTAAGAAAAAGGGGTGGAGACGTGTTGCGTTCAAATCGTGAACGATAAAACTTTGACACGTCGAATATTCTGTTCGGTACCGAAAGCAGTAATGCTCGGTTAATTTATTCCCTTCTTCCTGTTTTTCCACTCACTACGTGATACCTCGCAAATTCCCAAACCTTACAATTAGACGCGTAGCAGCGATAAACCCATAATGCCAACCGATGTCGCAGCATATTCATAACAGTTCCATTGACTTTAACTTTAAACCTTGAGAAAATATATTCACCAGATCTACCGGCTTTATGACCTTATTGCCTGTGGCACTCGCCAACGCATAACTCCCTTCCTTCGAAACACGCCCCTACCTCAAATCCATTTCCCGCAACTCCCACTTTCCGTCAACCAAATTTTCTAACATTCCGCCAATCACGTGTGAGGCGAGTGAGGAACGTCGTTACCCTGTTTTCACCTCAATTTATTAAAGTACAAAGTTATGGTCGTACGGGCGTGCAATTGGCCCGGGAAATACAATCGTTTTATTCGCTAATTGTCCCTGCGGCACTCGGTTTTTATATTGTTAGGACAGGGAGACGGGAGTAGCGATAGATAAAGATAGAAGTGGAGAAAGTGGTGGAAACGGAAAATTCGTGGAAAGCGGGCCGTTCGTCCTCGTGCGAACCTGGATGCCACATGTGCGCTTCTTAGGCCACTCGAGGACGAAAGCAAGTCTTAACCCGGGGAGAGACAAAAGAACGGAAACTAAAATCTGAAGGAGTTGGAAAAGAGAAAGTTCGCGTGGAAGAATAGAACGAGGTTTGGTAAGGATTTGTTGACGACGACGTACCCGCCACACGTGTAACAGGCAAAACACACCCGTAACCATACCCTCTCCAACTTTCCTGTAAAATTCACAACACTCCAAAACAATATCAGTCAGTATTCATTCAAGCTCAGCATTTCTCTCGCGATCGCTATCGTTGTAAATCAAAATATAACTCCACTTGTTAATTGTTAAAAAAGGGATAGTGGCATTCAACCCAAACGTCATCCTATCAGCTAAATAGGCTTTCCTTTATAAAGTAAGGCAAGTCACCGTCCAACGAAAAAGGGAAGATATCGTAAACGACGGTACATATTCTAAGTACAGCTTGTGCATCTTCTTGTATATTTTTTTTTTTTTTGTATATTTCACGAAATATCACAGCTGCGCGAATGGTGAACGTTTAACAGCCACCAGTTATATATCTTTACAAGATATCAAGCCGTTTAGAATTCGCGTTTTTATAGTGTGAGAAAAAGGAATGGAAAAATGGAGGAATCGAGGGGGAGTAAAAGGTGTGGAACAAGATTTCCACGGTGCGAGAGGAATTTCTCGATTCGTTTTTTACGACACTCAGACGCGTTCTTGACAAAGGTAAAGCGTGTCAATCGCAGATGTAATATCCGAAGGCAGGGTTTGAACGTAGGGGTTGAAGGAGGAACGTGAACGCGAGACGGTGTAATCTGCATAAAAAGTTTCCCTGAATTTCCATCAAGAAGGGTAGGTCGGCGAAAAAGAAAGTATTGTTACCGGAGAGGTGAGAATTCATTTTCGAGCAAGTGTTACAGCCACCTTTCAGTGAATTTCAATACGTAATATACACAACGCCGTTCATAAGTGTTATTTTTGTCCGTGCTGGAGAGTATTGCACGATTTAAATGAAATTTCTTCGGCAAAGTTAGTACCTACATCGGTAAAAGTATATGTACTCGTTATATTACGAGATTAAGGGGATACACCACCTTGAGGCGTCTAAAGATAGGTAAAGTTTGGAAATTTTTTTTATAGAATGAAAAGTTTCAATTGTTTCGGAAGATATAAATGCAACTTTCAGCTGCTTTTTCCAATTTTGAAAAAGTGAAAGCGTTACAAACTTATTTTTAGAAGCCTCAGGGTGGTTTTAACGACTATTTGAGTTTATTTTACATTCGGTAAATGTCCCGATACTTATGAACAAATGTGTATATTCCTGCACAAGCGTAGTTCCTAGCTTGGTATCCCTTTCCAAAGGTGAGAATTTTCTTTGGAAAAGGATAACAATTACGAGGTCCCACCACGAGGAGGTGACTGCGCAAGGGACCCAACAAAAACAGTGGCCCTACTGGCAGCTCTCTATCTTCAGAGACACGCGCTTCTCATTCTTAACAAAGTAAATAAGACACATTGTTCAAAAATTCGTGTATTTCAGAATAATTCGCGGTACGATGTACGAGTGTCTTACATTCAATTTTCAAATCGCGACGCTAATTATCTTCTCATTCTTAATGCAATATTAAAAGACTCTAAAGATTCTATGCTCTCCCTTAATGGAGTATTTAAAAAAGTATAAATCGCTGTAACAAAAATAAAATCACTATCCTATTCTATTAGAGTAAAATTGAAATTTTCATTTCCCTAAACCCTCGAAATAATTTCGAAACATTTAATTGAAAATAGAATATTCAAAGTCTAATAATCATTTTCTAATAAGTATCGATAATTCGAAAAATGATTTGATTTTATTTAAAAGATTGCAAGTAGAATATCAAAAGTCTGATAATATTATAATTTTCTAATAGCATCGATAATTCGAAAAGTTATTTTATTTTATTAAAAAAAATTGGAAGTATGATATTAAAAGTCTGATAACAATTTTCTAATAAATATTACGATTTCAGAATGCTAGTCTATCCTATTCGAAGTTCAGAAGAAGGTAGAGTGTGTATAGGGTGGACATAGGCTAGCTATTAGCCATTGACCACCCCATTCACATCTCAGAACCCTCGGGTCTGAATTACGCCAAGTGTCTAGTTCGAAATTTAAAGGGCAAATGATTTCGCGGTAGGTCAACGGGGTACTTATATATGTATGTATATATAATGTCGGTGACCTCTCCTCAAAGACACGAGCATTGACGTCAGTAAGTTCGGGCGGGAAATTACCTTTTTGCGGAAAGTTGTTTTCTTCGCCGGAGATTTCCATTCTTCTATTATAATATTAAAACCAGATATAATTTCGTAATTTTCATAATTTTATTATACATTTATACTTCCCACAATTTATACGTTTCGACAACTTTCTTTACAATGCTCTCATTATTTACTCGTGGTTAAATTAATTTCGTAAGAATGAAAAATCAGGATGAAAATAACCAAATTTTGCACAAAGCAAATGTTTATTCAACGTTCACTTGGTACAACACGGTGCAATAAATTAGATCAAATATTTTCTCGATTTACATTAAACTTAAATTTCGTAATGATTGAAAATCAGGTTGACCTGTGATCATCGGTTAAACACAGCCGTAGGAAAGGTAAAATTATTATGCTGTTCAATTTTTCACACAAATCAAAAATTTATACAACGTTTGTTTATCGTAATACCTCTCGATATTTTATATCATACACTTTCTCTACTTTACACCGGGCATTAAACTTCATTTTACATGTTGTAACAATAACAACACGTACATATTCCTTTATCATTTATTATTTTCTCTGTGAATTCTGTATTTAGAAATGATTTAACACTAAAGCAGTGTTTGCATGGTACAATGAAATGGCTGGTACAGGATTTTCGGGGAACCGAAAAATATCGATTCGAGGTATCATCATCGAAATTAAACTTTTCTCTCGTTTCATCGTACGTACATACGTACGTATATAGGGTAGCTATACGGACAGGGAAAAAATATTTAATTAATTTCGCCTTTTTTATGCGCGCTTCTATCTCCAGGACTAGCCTGAGCGAGAGATAATTGGAAACTAAAAATGCATTTGTTGATAATGAATTTCCCGGTTCAATGTATACACGCGAAACTTCATGTCGATGTATGTAGATTTTTTTACTCGACTAAAATTTAGACGTCTTCCCATGGAATAACGTTTCGATGAAAATAATGCACGAAATTTACTATTGCCCGGCCATCGCGCGGATGTCGATACATACGACGGGGGTGGAAGAAAGTGGAGCATCGCTTATTGAATTGCTACAGGGTCTTGCTCGACGATGCTCGTGTCCGGCAGTAAAACCGAGGCTTCAGACATCACCACTAAACAGATGGAGTGGCCTGAATAGATGAAATGAAGTGGAATTTAACGTTTCGACGAACGAACAAGGAACACGAATCGATCAATGGGCCAAACCTAACAAACTCTCAAACACTTGTATCAGGTGAGAACGATGTGAACCACTGCTGTTATATGTACATCTCAGAACATTGTCTCCTACGTTCTTTCGAATTCTTTTCTTATACAAAATTGCAGGGAAAATTAGTTTGATCCCTGTGCAAACAGGTGAACATAAATCAGAGACTCTTTAAAGACACGTCCGCCTGTGAAGCTTCGTCCAACTCGATACGCAACACTCGGTACAGTTGTTTCTCAAACCTACGCCAACCACGAGAGTATGTATCATACAAATTGAAATAAACAACGAAATTGGCCTTTCTTCCACTATTACGATTGAATTTATAATAAAAGAGGAACTCCAGTAGCTCGTCTCCTTAGCTTTCATTTCCAGCAACCTTCTCTTGTAATTTCACTTTCACACGAAAAACATTTCCTTCGCCACGTTTCGTTTCTTTTCACCTATGCTAGAATGTTTCTAACTGCCGCTGGCCGAACGAATAGGCCATGTTGCAAAATACTACGGAGAATATACGATCGTCTGTACAGGGTGCGGTAGAAAATACTGTACAAGCGTGCAGAAGGTGATTCCTTATGCAAAAGTGAATAAGAAATGTGGAATAGAATTTTTTCAACCGAAGCTTACAAGGTACATCCTGGAAAATAATATAAGAAAATATTTTTTTTAATACCAATGTTTCATAAAAATCAGTGATTTCGAAATGTTGCATTGTAAGATACGGTTTGTCAAACGATGTAAAATGCCTATCGTGTTTGTATACAGTGTTTACGCGACTTTTACGAGTTACTAGCTTCAAGAAAGCACGGAGAAAAAGTTTTATCAACGACATTTTATTACACTAGAAGTCCTCGTGCAAATGTATGTACGTAATACATTTTCAAACTCGATTTTCTTTTTTCAAATTAAGCTTTAATTAAGTTCACTTTTACATAAGGAATCAGCTCCTGTCCATCAGCTTGTACAATACTGTACATAATGCACGAAATAGAATGTACTACTTACACCTCTTCGACGAATAAAACAAAGAACAATGCTGAGTCTGATAGTGTCCAAGGGGTTGATCAACGAAAGCAAGTGGAAGCTATTTACCAATGAACTTTATCTCACTCCCAGATTTCCTGCTTCTTTACACCGCTTGTTTAACCACGTGCTACTGACGGATAATCTGCCGATCCATCGGTTTCGTCCCTTTTTCATCGTCCATGCAAACGTCATCAAGTGTCTTTTGATCGCGAAGTTTTGCTATCGAGACCAGACACCGCGCGATCGTTTCAACTCTCGGCTAACTGCCATTGAAACTTAGCGCTCCGCAATAAGGAGAAAACAACCGAACGTTGAGGTATACCTATAACGATCCTCGCTGGTAGAAAATGCGCGGTGTGCCCAAGCAAAGCCTCCGACGATGTTCGAAAGTGGGGGATGTCGTTCGAAAGATGGAACACGATCTGTTAATCCCTTTCGGTATTCCGATCGCGAACCGATTGATACGCTAATTTGTAATCTTTTTTTTTTCTCCCCCCCCCCCCCCCCCCCCAAAGGAAAAAAAAAACAAATATCTAGAGCATTGATTTTTTTTCCTGGCGTTGTGTAAAAGGCCATCAGGGGATGTTTTCGAGCACTTTCATTCCCGTGCAATCCACAACCACAGAATTGAGTCGTCCTGGGCTCGTAAAAAATTTGGCACCGCCACCGCGCTGTGACCACAGCTACGGACCCGATACCACCGAATACGGTGCAATATTTGCCTGGACAAACCATAACTCGTTTAACAAATATATGCTCGCGTCGCGGCGCGGAGCGCCGGTCTGGCCTCCTTCGAACGGTGGCAGGATATAAAGCCGGGCAATAACTTGGTCGAACCTGGCTATTAATTACCTTAACGGCCATGCTTATATGCTTATCCAGCCCTCCTTCCTCTTGGCTCTCCCCCGAGACGGACGAGCGTGTGTGTACGCCTCGACCGACACTCCGGCACATAGTACGTAATGTACATATGTACGTAATGTACATATGTACGTATGCACGTGCATATATGCAAGTATAAGCCTTGAAAACCAGCGACTCCGGAAATTCCCGTCTCCTCACGTGCTCGCTCTTGCGATGTTGATTCTGTAAACAAAGCTCCTGAGGCTTTTAATGAACATTAGTTAAAGGATCGTAATAAATAACGCGCGAGTGAGGGGAAGATTTACGCGAGAACGTCTTGCGAGAACATTGTTGCGTGGCTTGTAATCCCTGTTTGCTGTTGCAGCGGGAGACAGTAGTTTGCGAAAGCAAACGTTCCGCTGATGTTTGAACGCACCCGTTACATCACGACTCTATTTTTGGTATCTGAGGGCAAACAGGTAAATGAATTTTACCGCGTTGCAAGAACAAACGTGGAAATTTTAACGCGTTCGTCTTACTTAAACATGCCGTTCTTTTTTCTTCTCCTAGCTGGAATAGAGAAAACACAAAGAGGGGGGGGGGGGGGGGGGTTTTCACAGAGGCGAAAGTTTAACCGACGGATATACGTACGTTCGTGGGATGATGCGCTTGTAGCGGTAAACAGGAAAGGGATGGATAGACAGACACGTGCGTTTACTTGCAGGCGAAACAGGAGGAAAAGTCAGCGAGGTACAGCGTGATTGGTGAATGAGCCTTCGGCTACATGGAACAAGCAGCAGGTACAGAAGGGAGGAAGGTACTTGAATTTCGAGGCGCAAACCAACCGCTTCTATCAGCAGCCTCCAGCTTGGTGATCTTACCTTCGTCTTATGTAGCTCCTCTATGATATGTAGATTCACATAATGGAGGAAGTATTAGGTGTGATAACGTGTAATCCACTGTTTCTTACAGCTGATCACTCGATCTAGACAAAATTCAGAGTTTCCTTTCTTACGAGCCATCGCGTTCGTTGCTGTTCTTGATGTAGAGATTCAGATCCAGAAGTGACTACTATGCAGAGCTGGAAAGAATGCTAACAGAACAGGTATCATCGCGTTCGTTGCTGTTCTTGATGTAGAGATTCAGATCCAGAAGTGACTACTATGCAGAGCTAGAACTCTCCTCGTTTTGCTTGACTTTGCCCGGGACGTTCCCGAAGCTGTCATCTTAAGGGAGTTTTCCATCTGGATACGTCATTTTTAGGAGATACTTAGGATAAAAAATTAGTAGATAATTGTAAACCGGGGGACTTGAAATTTTTCTCACACATTTGGTCATGTTTCGGGAAGACACGGTGTAATTTTTGTGCAACTATCTCAATTATTATTTTAGTTATTACGTATTTCCAGCAGTGCGCGATTCACGTTGTTGAGTTCATTTGAAATAGAAAAATCGAAGGTAATCTTAATCGATACAAGTGACGTTATCGTCCCTACTATAGTTCGTGTTAGGTCTGGACGCCGAGTTACATTGTTCTAGAGGAAGCGAAAAGGGAGAAGATAAGAGAAAAAGCGGGGGAAAGAGCAATGAGATATGAAGAGAGAATTAGAAAATTGCAAGGGTGGAGGCTGGTGAAGGAATGCCTGAGATCTAAAGAGAGAGGAATGGAGGATTTATAAGGACAGGGCTGGGTATATGGAAAAGAATGGATACAATAGATATATGGTAGAAATAATGTGCGAAGAAGGGACGCAGGTTGG
This sequence comes from Habropoda laboriosa, assembly GCF_001263275.1. Taxonomy (NCBI): domain Eukaryota; kingdom Metazoa; phylum Arthropoda; class Insecta; order Hymenoptera; family Apidae; genus Habropoda; species Habropoda laboriosa. The sequence goes on along the minus strand of NW_017100191.1, from coordinate 1,175,761 downwards.
CGAGATACTGAAAGAAAGAGACTATGAGAACCAAAGGCAAGTGCAACTTAGTAGAATACAAGAGTGAAAATATAACAGTGGATATAAGTATATACAGATGTTTAGGTTACCAGAGTACCTGAATGAAAGACGAAGTAGAACTAGTCAAAAGTTAGTCTCTAGAGCAAAATGCGGAAACGTCGAGAGTTATAATAGATATTGATTAGAGGATAATAACGGCAGGGCGACGATAAAGCACTGGTTGGTGGATTGTTATGGATTGGAAAGTGGAAATTGCACTATAGAGGAAATTCTGTGTGGAAGGAATGTAGAGAGGGTAGTCGAATGGTTGAAAAATATGAGAAAAATGAAAGAGAGCCGGAATTAGTATGACAGGTACAAAGTGTGGAAGGATCAATGTGGAGTAAGTACAGGGATTGTAAACCAAATCCATTCCTTGGCCTTGAGGCTGGAATTAATAAATATATATATACTTTGAGAAAGTGCAATAAAAAGAAATCGACTTTTTGACCTCTGCAAATGGGAATACTCCCTTAAGGTTTTCGGTGAAACACCCTAACATGGTAGTAGAAAGCCCGTATTCGAGGGTGATACGTTGCAAGATCTACCGTGGATACACGAAATAGCGGGTGCGCTATTGCTTTGAAGTTGGTCGGATCGCTTGCTATTGCTCTATCCCACTATTTGTCCCATGCGTTCTCTTCGTCGCGCGATTCTATATTATCCTACTTGTATATAGATGTGACCATTTCGGCCAATAACAAAAATACGTGTGCCCTGTCTTTATGACTAGGATAGAGAAGGTGGGTCCATTCTTTCCAACTCTGCACGGTACGTACAGACTGGTAAAGTGTTTTAAAGTTAGCTCAGCTAATTTAATAATAGCTCCAACATGGTTATTCACCAAGACTTCGTCGATTAACTCGGCTAGAAATGAATCGAAGTCTGAAAGCTAGCATGTCGAGTGGTCCAGTTACAGGCTGCTTCAAAACTTCAATCTGGAGAAACAGGGGAGTGCTTCTGAAGTTGTTCAGGCTTTCAAGGTTATCGATGCTCTGAGGTTTCCTTGAATTCCACTTGAACGAAGTTCGTTCCACCTATATTGTTCATAATCCACGAAATTCTGGATAGGTTGACTTTAAAAGTGATATAAAATTCGAAGGTAGAAACTTCGTCTATCGTCCTGATACACGTATGTAGCCATAATCCATCGAAATCTGTGTGTCGAACTTTCTTACCGGTGTTTAGAACGTAGCGTTAGTCGATCTAACACGTGTGCTGAAGATTATCTCGGTAGTTTTGCAGCTCGTTTATCTACGACGAAGGAAAAACTTGAAAACACTTTACGCGGGCCACGGTAGATGGAGAAATAAGAATGAATGCGCTCCTGCGAATGTAGTCTTCCTTTATGAAACGCAAACGAGTCATTGTTATGAAATTCTCTGGAGAGACTCCTGCGACCTCGTTCGTCATTGTGAAAGAGAATTTTTTACAAAAGAAAAAACAAGGCAATAGCGCTGCGTTATAGCACTTTTATTATGCGACCGACTGTCTCGCGGAAGATTTATATACAGAAGATCAGCCAGCGTCATCCGATTTCGAACAAAGATGCACCCTTTCGAAGGAGAGCTTTTTCATTCCTTTCGTTCAAACGATTGTATAACCTTCGCTAACAAAGGAACGCATTAATCGAGACCAGCATCAGAGTTCCCAATGCTGGAATAGATCGCTACAGTTGAGGCAGGAACTCACCAATGGCAGACGTCGAGTGCTATGTCAGCAAAGCGTGAGGACGTTGAAAAGCACGATGCTAGAACGATTCGTAGGCGGCCCTATCGATGTGGTTTAGACACAGACCTGCTGAAACGATATCGATTGACTGACACTTCGTTCCTTTTTTTTTTTCTCTTTTTTTTCGCCACCCTCTGTCTCGCCACCCTTCTAGTCGCGGGCGACAGCTGCCAACTTTTCGAATATCGACGCCAGGAAATACTTGAATGAACACCATGGGTGCGTCAGACGTGTCCCAGCATTGTATTCCCCCTGGTGTTTCGTTTTGATGTCGTTAAGGCGGGACAGGCCAGAGACATTCGGCAAGACGAAACGAGTGGCTCGTTTCTTTGATGATAGAAAGCAAACACGTGGCCCGGAGCAACATGGAATAAAAGGTCTCTTTCCTAACGTTTATCCACCCACGATTTCTTCAGCCTCTGCGAACAGACGTCCGTGGAAGACCTCCATTGCTCCGCCAGAGGATAAACAACATTGTTACCGCACCAGAGACCTCGCCAGATTCCTTCGAGTTGCAATCTCGTTAAGTGGCGACGGTATTGGCGCGCCGCTATTAAGACCTAATGATCACTAAATGGATTTCTTGAAAAGGGGAACAACCTGGGATATTGACATCTCGGTGATTGATGCGAGTGAAACGAAACGAAACTTCATTTTTTTTTCCGCCTCTTTTATTACTTCTCTGTGAACTGGGGGTACAACCGTATTCTCTCTAATGGACGAAACTACCCGGGTCGAACGCTGAAAATATCGTTGGATGTGATTTTCGTTTGGTTTATCGCTACTTGAAGTATCAAGCAAGTACAAGCGAAAGAAGGCTTCCCCAGTCGTAATCCCTCCATTTACGCGGATTGACCGTTCCGCGTTGATTTTTTTACGCGGATAGAAATCGCGTAAATAGAGTCTGCTTGCATGAAAACAAAAACATGGTAAGAAAAACAGGTATAAGTTGTGAACATATTTAAATCGCATAGGTTAATAAACAAAGTAATGATATTTCAGAAAACCAAAATAAGTTTTATTCGGTGTCAGAATTGTTTACAAAAGCGTAGACACTGAGATTCTCACCATCAAGGGAAGGGAATAACACTTGGCAAAATAAAGAAAATGTGTCTTCGCTTGCGTGAAAGATAGATTTTAGCATTGGGTCATATTTGACCCGAGAACCGTCACGCGTGCGATTATCGCTCCGTCCACTGTCCGAGGGTGAAAAATTCCACGTGAAACTTTTTGCACCAGGGCAAGTGGAAACAGCAACGAAATTGTAGAACCAGTCATTACTCGATCGCTGCCTCTGTCTAATCTCTTTAGCTGGATTCAGTTAAACGAAAGAGGTTGCTTCCTTTTTATTCGAGGACTCTGTAAGCCGACGAATTTGTCAGAGACACGGCTCACCCGGACCGTGACGCTAATTGTATTAATGCGGACGATCCTGAGGATACGAGTAAAAGGTTGGCCGATAAAAAATTGTCGAGCAGACGGCGTTTATCAGCGAGCAGATCGGCGAGATCGCGACAAAGAGGATCAGCCGGCTTAACTGAAAAACGCACCAGGCCTCCCCGTCTCCCGTTTCTTGCTTTTCACGCGACGAACCAACCCCGATAAAGTTGTTCGATCCGGGCACTTCTCATCCATCTTACGATTAGAACCAAGGCTGTTTTCTCGCGTGCTTATGTTCCACGTGTCTAGAAAGAGATTCGTGCAAGTAAAACCCACAAAGGGAGGGGTGAGATTACACCCTCTCGACACCTTGCCACAGCCTTTTCCTGATCACGTCTTACTTTTCATAGTAGCTGATAGATCGTGTGTAAATATATAGGAAACAATTATTTGATACACTTACCTACGACAAAACGAGGGTTTTCAACAAAGCTACTCAAATTTATGTAAGTCTGTATGTATGTTAAAGTAGTGCAAAAATAGGAGACAATATTCAACTGAGCCAACGCAATACTCTACTCATCGACCCTAACTAATGCCTACCTCTCCTTTTTTTTTAAATATATCTTCTCTTGTGTGGTTGTTTCGCAGAGCTTTAGGGTTCTTTACTCTTCGATCCTATGAAATTAACCCTTTGAACTCCAAATTTCTTTTTAATTTTCTTTCCAATAACTCCGTATTATTTCATGAATTTTATTTGAAATGCACTTCAAAAGACGTTTGCTCGATGGGAACCAATTTAAACAATTTCTTTTACTAATTATATTGAAAAGAGCATTAAGGGTCATATATGTGTACCTATTGCTCATCCAGATAAAAAGAATATTGCAAAATATAATACATATTTAAACTGGCAATTTAAAAATTACTTCATTCATACCTGTGAATAAAACTGATGTCGAGTCACACTCAACAAAGGAGTCCAAAAGATTAAACATGATAGAGTTAGCTTGTGTTCTTAGGTTTTTTGTGTTGCTTTTGTTATTATTTCTGTTTCAAGATCATTATGTTTTGTAGTCAGTTGCTTGTATTACGATGTTGTTACTAGCGCAAGTTTGATTTTAGTTTAAATGGTAAATTGTATAGTTTTCTACGCTCCTTATGACAATGTTTTGTTTCATACTTTGTTTGTTTGTTGTTTTATTGTTAGTGTACTTGCTGCTGAGTGGAGGTATATAGGGGAGAGTCGTGCAGTACCGGTCAAAGCTAGATCTCGCTTATACTGTTAGTTGACTGCACCATTGATGGAAAAACAAATAAATACTATAGCCCTGAGCAACGTATTCAACTTTCAGAGTTCTAAGACGTTTAACGTTTACGCTAGTGTTCCGTACGACAAAAGTTATTTTTCGTAGCTGCAATGGTTGGGCTCACGTGGAGTGTACGGATCAAGAAAATATCGATGCCTAAGTAAAAGTTCTGTTCTATTTTTAAATGATTTTTACTGACATTTTTTATTACTTAGACCTTCAAATCTACTAAGTAGCTGACCAGTACTGTGCGACAATTTTTCGTTCGCTGCAAATTACAACTTTTTTATTTCTACGAATTATTTATCTTTATGAGAAAATGTAAGAAAAACGATTTATTCCCTTCTATTAAGCACCCTTTGTACAACAAATTACTTTTTTGAAATTTGATTTTTACCAACATTAACCCAAGTTGTACAAAAACTTAGAGTGGCCGGTACTGCACGACTCTCCCCTACTATTCGGGTCGCGTAATGCTCGATGCTTAAGTGCCGAACCGGTACGCGAGTTTAATCACACCTTGATTCATTCAGTGAGAAATGCTAAGAACTATTTTAATTTGCAACAGAGTTATACTTGAGGTGATATCGCGACGAGACTATCGAAATACTAATTTGTGTAAGACCAACTGCTAAGACTGCCAAAAAAGACGCGCTTCTGCTTCGCTTCCTTGGTTTTATCAGCTCGGCCAGTTGCTGATTGGTGGCCGGTTTCCTCTGGGGGGTGTAGGTGCTGACTCTTCATTGGTGCAGATTGTTTAGGTGGGACGCAGCTCCTTCCAAGGGAAAGGGATTGTTGCTTAACATTAGAAAACCCCCTTTTTTGGATTTTTCCCAGGGGTTGCCGCGTGAATTTCCACTTCGCACGTGATCTCTTCAGGGGGGCGGGGTACGCGCGAGAGACCTCGGTCAAGTGCAATTGAATAAGTTTATGACGATAATCCGCCAGACCGAGGTTTCGTCGCGATTTCTTGCGAGGCAACACCTACTGTTGATGTACTTTTTGTTTTTGTTCAAGATGATCCTTAGGTACCTATTTTATACTACCTGCAGTTTATTAGTATGCGTTTTTTTCTGGTGTTGTTCATATGTTAGGATCTTGAAGTTTCGTGGAAGGGGTCTTTCTTTGTTAACTACGGTGTACAGAGTTTTGTAGGAATTTTAAGTAACTAACTCTCTCACGCATTTTCCGCACTATATATTCTATCACCTGTACATTCTCTTTTTCCCTATTTCACCATCCCTCTTGTTTAATTCAGACAAACCACGCAGGTATTCCCAGGGCACATTAGGTCACGTCCACCCATGAACTTGGATAGCCATACACTATTCTTCCTCACGATAATCTCTAGCACTCGCTCAAAAAATTCTTCTCTGGCCTCTCTAACACTCGGAAATCGTTATAAAAATTCACAGGTAATTCCCGTTCCTACAAATATTCCTTGAAAATTTCAGATAAATCGAATCGGTATTTTTGTAGATTGAAAGAAAGCCTATAAAATTGACACGAATTCGTTCTTAATCTAAGTTATCGCAATTTTTAATCGTGCCTAATATTCTTAATTTCCGAAATTATTTTACAAATATTGTACCTCCTTGTCCCTCGCTCTGTATACTTGAAACAATTTACCGTTCGAAAGAAAGAATCTTCAATTACTTTCCGTTGCAAGATATACCACGATGTCAAGTAGGCGAGAGTCGATGAGACGGATGCCAGGGAGAATCGAGTGTGGAGGATTTTCCGCGGTGGAAAGAAACTCTTGTGTGCACGCGGAGCGTTCGGTTTAACAAGAAGGAAAATTCTTTCGGGAACGAAGCTGTTCCTTGTAACGAAGAAGCAAAAAGGACTCCACCGTTTCGAGGGCAAAACACATATTTGAAGTGTAGAGTTTATTTAAGGAACAGGGGGATAATATAATACGCCGGTGTGTTCTCTCTATCCGGAATTTACGCGCCGGCGAGTGGAATTGGATTGCAAAAAATTGATAAAAATCGCGTCGAACGGAAACGACGACTACAACGAGTACAACTACGATGATGACGCCTGGAGAAGAAATAACAGTGGATATTTCGAGCGAGAGTTTCAACGAGCGTTTCTTATTTCGTGCCACGCGAATCGCGTGCACGTTGCTTTTATATTCCGGCACCGACGAACAGGGATTTTCTGTTCGATGAGATTCGGTCGGGACGATGAAGCGCGGCAGAAAATCCGCCGGTGTAATTGAAAATGGTGACGTTGCGGTATATAACCGGCGTTATGAATACATGAATGCCCAATACGGTCGACGGAATATTAATCAGAACAATGTTTGGTGTCCCTTATTTATTGTATGATTAATGACATTGACGAAGGGTCCGCGCAGGCGCCTCTACGAATCTGAAATTTAAAATACATTCATTGCCTTCAAATTAACAGCCTCCAGGTGAATTATAAATGCTCGACTTCAGGACAGGGCTTCGATTAACTTACCACAGTGTTTTGCGTTGCAAAAAGCATCGTCCATTTGCGTCGCATTTGTCTACGATTAAACGATATACATAACTAGGGAATATTCCCAAGTGATAATCACCGATTTTGATCAAACTTTGGTACACGGTAGTTCTCGAAAAACATATTTGACATACGCTCTTTTTATCGGTAATCGTACACATGGAATGAGGTGAGATTCGCCCTCAAGTACGAGTGTAATAAACATATTTGTTCAGAATTATTTATTATATTTTATTTTTCAAATTTCAGGTTGAACTATATCAAATTCATCAATTTACACTTATCCTCTATCTCTAAATTTTTCGAGATATTCGCTGAAACTTTGAGCGCGATTTTCGCTTTTTCGCTGTGAATGATTGGCGACATAAAATTTGTGTGGAATATTCTTTTGAAATTTACATACCACATACAAAAATTTCGTCAAAATCGCTGATCGACGTCTTACGTAGAAACACAACATCTCTAACAAATGTAACACGTACGTTAATAAAATATAGTATATATATATATATATGTATATGTAAAATGTATTCTTTTATCGATAGTTTTACTATCAACATTTTCACATGGATCCTTCATGTAACAAGTTTTGCAATACATTTTATCTCCGATCAAGCATCGTTCGAGCTGTATCTCACACATCGGGATGCGTTTAAACATCATCGTGGAAAATTTAACGAACTCTTGTCTTGTCGAGATTCCTTTGATCATACATACATAAATAGGGTATTACATATGTGTATACAGTAGAAGAGACGTGGAGGGATAAAGACAGAGAGTGGTGAAAAGAGTGGTCTTCTGTACGATATCCAAACATCGTAATTTACTGGCTCGACTGCGCTGCTATCTTTGTTAGATCATTCCTGAAAGGAAGACTAACGATAATTTCCTGCTGGCTCAGTTCTGTCGTTGCGATTATTAAAGCGGCTACCTGGCCGCTCGTTAATTTACCTTTGTACGTATATGTGCCGTGGCCAGTATGAATTATGGACTAGCGGAATAACGTCTGCTTTCCCAACCTGTCCAGTCAAACGTTCGAATTTCATGTGTTCTTTCAGTGAAACTAGGAGATATTTTAAAATGGTATCAGCCTCGTTCCTTAAGCCAAAAAGGGGATAATGATGTAGTAATGAATATAGTATCGCACGGGAGAAAGGCAACTATTTTATTTCCTTTAGACTAAGAGTTAGGTTAACCCTTTGGACTCCTTTGTCAAGTGTGACTCGGCATCAGTTTTATTCACAGGTATGAATGAAGTAATTTTTAAATTGCCATTTTAAATATGTATTATATCTTGCAATATTTTTTTTACCTGAATGAGCAATAGGCACACATGACCCTTAATAAAAAGTAAAAAAACTTGTTTAAATTGGTTCCTATCGAGCGAATGTCATTTGGAATGACATTTGAAGTGCATTTCAAATAAAATTCTTAAAATAATAGGGAGTTATTGAAAAGAAAATTTTTGAAAAAATTTGGAGTTCAAAGGGTTAAAGTTATAGGAAATATAATTAATTTAAAATACTGCGAGTGCGTATGAACATTCGGTAAAAAATTTCAATCAGTAGAGAGCCTTTAAAATCAGTATGTGTTTGGTTACTTTATATGTACACATGTACTGAATGAGCCACGTGAAACAGGCCATCTAACAGGCCATTGTGATGGTACGAAAAAAATTGTATACGTAATTTAAATGGTCCCAAATGATGAATAAGATGAAAGAAATGGCAAAAACCGAGAGGAAGTTTCATATTTGATTAAAAGTTTAACGTCATATTATTATGCGTGTTTAAATGCACATCAATGTCTGCTACAACACCTACTAGAAAGAAGTATAGTTGGGGCCACGATATAGCGAGGTCGTAAATTAAACTCTGAAGAATCGGCACCGATTGATGTTGCGGCACTCAAGGCCGTGTGTTGCAGTCTGTTTGAGGGTTCCAACAATAAACGAATGGTAGCATATGATTTGGTACTTCAAGTAGAAAATGGTATTTCATTTACAAATGGAAAATATGTTAATATTAAAGCTACACAATCCTTTTAAAGACCTCAATAAGACCTTTACTTGTAACCGTACTTCCAAAAGCGGCTTCCCCCAGAGGGAGAAACCCTAATTTGTCCTAGCTGCATGCAGTTTTCAGTAAATATATTAGAATCAGTTTGACTTTCGCTGGATACAAGAATTCTTCGTACGGTCCTGACAATGTTTACTTTGACGTCTGACCGATTTTACGACCTCGCTATATCGTGGCCCCGACTATATATACATTCATGTAAGAAAAACATAGGTGACTTTTAAAAAAGAAGAGAAAAGAGTAACATTTATAAAAAACTCTTTTGAAACCATTTAAATTACGTATAAAAGTTTTCTCGTACAACCATAGCTAACCATAGCTATTGTCACATGCGTAACAGACGCCGCTTGGGTTGTTCGGCCGTACCGACGAGCCGAACAATACATTGGTATTCTCGATAGACCAGCACGTCCAAAAAAGCGAGGTCTTAGCCGGCACGAAAAATACTTTACGACACCCAAAAACTCGACGCCTCTCACACCTGATTGTCACATGCGTAACAGACGTCGCTTGGGTTGTTCGGTACTCCCGATAGACCAGCGCGTCCTAAAAAGCGAGGTCTTAGCCGGCACGAAAAATACTTTACGACACCCAAAAACTCGACGCCTCTCACACCTGAACACCAGATGACTTAAGATCATAAACAGACCTCCAACGAGCAATATAACAAATGTAAGAACAAATTCTCCACTTTCACACCACCACCGAAAAAACCAATCACCACACACTTCCATCACCTACGACAGTTTTCACACCACCAATCACAACACACACGTAGTTTATAAAATAGCGAACACCATACGACACGACACACAATTTTCCAATCGGTAAGATTAGGCATTTCGCGCTCTGTTCACGTTCATTTATAAATACATAGTTTTAACAATAAACTGTTGTGCGTTAATAGTCTACCTTCCGAACACTACCTCAGTCCCCTATCCCGAGTAGATTCCTTAAATGCTCTGACTCAAAAAGAGGGACAATTATCGGTTTCGCAACAAGCACATCGCGATTTGTAACACTGTCTTCAGATAAAAAAGACAATATTTGTTGGATTATTACGAGAAATAAGTGCGTGTGTAGTGGTAACACAACACACACGTAGTTTATAAAATAGCGAACACCACACGACACGATACACAATTTTCCAGTCAGTAAGATTAGGCATTTCGCGCTCTGTTCACGCTCATTCATAAATACATAGTTTTAACAATAAACTGTTGTGCGTTAATAGTCTACCTTCCGAACACTACTTCAGTCCCCTATCCCGAGTAGATTCCTTAAATGGTCTGACTCAAAAAGAGGGACAATTATCGGTTTCGCAACAAGCACATCGCGATTTGTAACACTATATAGATAAGATAATTAGTTGACCTGTTTTACGTGGCCCACCCTGTATATCTATATATTCTTTTTCTTTCCTTACTATAATTATATTTATATTTTGCAATTATAGTGTGTCGACTCCCTCGTTAATTACCAAATCCCACAATAGCTTTATACACTTACTTACAATTAGCAGTAGGGACAACCGGGGTTGGTAGGGCAGTTTTCCAGTTTTCAATTTTTAATAAATTATGTGAGCGAAGTATCGTCATAACGGTTATTATATTTGACTACTTGATTAAACGATTAAAGTTGACTCGATGTGACAACAATTAAGGTATTTCAACGTTTCTCTGCAATACACATATATACTTAACAGTTCCGAAGGACGCACGTGCAATGTTTCCAGTTAATATTTCCAAAGTTATTGTACAAACGTAAAGATATCGCGACATTATCGGATAATAAATCATGGAACAACTTCCCGTCGTAACGCGCCGCTTCCAGGAGGAACCGAGGAGATTATACCCACCGGCCAAATCCAATAATGGTACCTACATACTTACTTGGTCCTCGGTGGAGCTCGCGACGAAGTCCTATGTACCGATTCCACCAAGATATCCACGGCTCCTTCGTTTCGCTACATTTGCCGCCTTGCTGGCCGGGGATCGATTCTTAAAAAGCAACAGGGCTCCATTAGCCGATAAAACAGTCCCTTGTATTCCAGGGATATTGACGCGAGCTACTAAGTGTATCCGGCATTAAGTGGAAGTTGAGTTAAATGGCCTGTGAGAGGAAAGCGAATCTAAGAGAGAAAGAGAAACGCGATTGTCGAGCTGGCTTGTCCAGATTTCGCATCGTGGGACGCGTTAAGTGATTAAGATGAATTAAAGACACTCCTTGGAAACTTGTTTCTCGCTTGCACGATGTTTTTCACGGTAGATTTTGTCACCGTTGACGGGAGAAGAACGATAATGGCCGTGGAACGTCAGGAAACAATGCTCAGAGACGTATTTCATTGTCCTGGTTTTTGCGACATCGGCTTTTGCACCGTGAACAATTTGCTGCTTTGTACACGTGAAAGACGCAGGTTCGCCTTGTTTCCTTTAACCGGTACCGTTTGTTTCTCCGCTGTTTGATGAACGTCGTTACGCCACTGATGGCGGTAATAACGCCGTTGTTGAACTGCCACATCATCGGTTCTCGTCGATCCGATGCTGACTCATCTCGCTCTCCTGGATTTATAGGGAGCACAGTGGTAATTCGTTACTTGTTCCTGCATCGATAAATGTAAACCAGATTTGAACCGTTGGATTCGACGCACCTGCTTTCTCGTTCGGTGACTAAAGTTTACGTATCCAGATGTTCTCACAGACACCTAACATTTTTTCTGGTCCACGGGCAGAACTCGAGAAGTTCGGAATAGCCGTGGTATAATACGCATTAGCGTCAAGGGGCTGAACGAAAAGCCGAGGGGCGTCGGAGTATACGCACGTCGTGGAATTTATAAAAGCGAAAAAGCTGCTCCTGGCAAAGCCGTTAAAAAGCTGCTGCCACGAGGAGGACGAGGTATAAAAGCCGGTTGTGCACACGTAAGATCACGCTGCTCCTTCTCTCCCTTCGACGGTTATTCGACGATGCTCCATAGAAGCCGCACGAACCGACGGTAAATCGTTCGCGTTTCGAAGCATAGACCAGATTGCTAACACGGGAAGGACTTCTTGACCCATCGGCCCCGATCCGCTTCTTAAAGTTGACGCCTCCAGTGATTTTCTCTCCGCTGGAAATCCCCCGGAGAAATAATGACACGCTGTTCGACTATTTTCCCTTTGCTCTTTCTCTGGAAAGATCAAAATTACTGGAAGTCGGGCTCACCGATGTCACTTCCCTCGAGGTACGTTTCTTCGTTTCACTCCGAGGAGACGGAGGGAATGGAACTGATTGACACTCCGCAGAGAAGAAGTCATGCTCACCGAGGTCACTCTTCCCTCACGATACATTTCTTCGTTCCGATCCATAAGTGAAAATGATTGCCTCGTCTGGGACAGTGTAGCTTGTAAATTTGTAATTCATTTCGTCTAAGCATCAACTCTCTTGTCCTGAATTTCAATGTAGCTCGCAGAGAATATCGCGGGGAATCGCTACTCCGGAGGAAATTCTGTGTAGAGACGTAGCACGACGTAATGGAGACGCTTCTTGCGACGCGATCAACCGTGAGGGGCTTCGATCCGGGCTGCATCCATCGAGGTTGTTAAACAAAGGCAAAAAGCATGACTGCAAACCACTTCTACCTGAAGGTTTCTGCCTTTGTTCCACGTCTTTATCGGTGAGTTTTTCTTCTGAGTTAACTTCGTTTACGCTTTCCAACCTAGAGAAGTGCAACCCAGCTGCAGCAGCCTGTGACACGAAAGGAAAGGTCACGAGTGCACTCGTCGCATTACGGATGTTATCTCGCGCCTCGAATATCCTTCTTTCTTGTAGAGACACCTTTATTGGCGATCAGGTCTATCGGAATTGTCACTTATATCGAAGGGATTCGATATTTGTCTCCGGACTGGTCGTATCCACGGGCTACCGAGACGAGATTTATCAGTTGTTGAAATGGAATATCTCCTTCGAATAGTATTCGTCGAGCTCTTTCTACAAAGCCTCTCTCCTCTTCCTCTGCGTTCAAATACTTTCGTCGATGAACACGTTCCTCGCTCGAATAACCCTCCATCGGGTGTATTCTCTTCTATGTAGGAACTCTCCTGTTCGAGCGATGCATCGCGAGATCCTCCATTGATAAACATCGTGCAAACAATACTCGAGAATACCGTAATGATCGTCGATGATAAGTGAGTCCTTCGCGATATACACACGTCGATTGTATTTCAAGGGTCACGCTCTGCCTTTTCTATACCCCTAGGAACAACTAGAATAGACCGTTTGTTCGAGGGAGTTGTGTACGTGAACTTTCAGCTACCTTGCGTTATCAAAGCTTGATAAATTTCGGGCTAATGGTAGCACGCTTGCCGATGAGATCAGTGTACAATATTATGGGAGTGATAGAGGAGCTTAGAAAGTTGGAAAAACTTCGAAAGCTTCTATAGGTGATGCCTAGAGTAACTCAGACTTTACGTCGATTACTTTTCCCGAGTAACACCCAGAGTATATATGTATAACGAACCAGCAGCGCGAAAGGATTTTCACTGTGCCCTTCAGCGGTGTGCTGTAAAGCTGCCAGTGCAGTTGCCACTTGCCTTGGGTGCCTTTGTTAAAGCTCGCCAGATCCTTTGACTCTTCGCCCTCTCGAGTTCCAGGGGTACGCGTGCTGGGAACGCTTCCCCCTATATCATAGCGCTACTTATCGGAGGTCGAAGGGCTCGCCGTCTCGAGGGAATCTTTATGACGCCGTCGAAAATTCCGCGTATCTATGTAGGCGTCTTTAACGCCCGGGTAACCGTAAATGCACAAAGTAGCAATTAATGTTTCACAACGAGAGGTTTCACTAGCACTGAACCATGTAAAGGCGCGACCTCACTAACGAACAGTTCGCGAACACCAATCTATCAGTTTCTTCAGAGGGATCAGTTCGTTACTTGTGTTTCTTTTTACACGTCTTGATTTTTCGAGACTTGTAAAAAGATATCGATAAGATTGTTTCGCAGCACCTGAAGACAGGTGCACTTGTCAGGACAGCCGAGTATAGGAGGTTAATGACCGGAGCAGGCCTATCATATAGTGGAGCTTGTTTTTGTTAAAAGGCCGTGGCCTTCCGACGTTCGTTGTTATTAAACAAAAGCGAGTGTGTTTGTGCGAATGCGGGGGATGCGAGTTGCCAAGGGAGTGCGTGAGAGTGAGAGAGAGCGAGCGCGGGTCGCGAAGACCTTATAAATAGGGAAAACAAGAGCGAGATTCATTCGATTTTCCTGCGAAGCGATAAAGCGTTACCAGTTTTGTTTATGCTAATTATATAGCGTTATTAGTTTTGTTTATTCTAATTATATTTTAACAATTTCTAATTACATTTCGCATTCCGTTTCCTACGTACTGTCTTGCGCTGAAGTCATCAAAAATCATGGAAGAGCTAAGAAATAATAATCTAATAATATTTAGTATTATTTAGACCTTCCAAAACAATAATAAACCAATAAAATCTTTTTCGAAAATAGTGTTCATAAGTACTGTCCAAGAAACCTAAAGTGAAGACTCTGACGTCACTCAGGGCCTAGAAGTAGGAGACGTAGGGGAGCTTGCAACGGCTCGCTGTTAGTAAGCCAATAGGGGATAAAATAAGCCTATCGCAGTTACTCTTAGGTCTTCCCTTATAGTAAGCCAATAGGGATAGAATAAGGCTATCGCACTTACTCTTCTATGAACAATAGATGACGATTGGGTCTCGTTCGAGCAGTTGGTAAACAGATGAGCAGATAAAAAAAAAATTAAGTTTACGTCGCGCAGACACCATAAACAGGCGAACAGATGCCTGCGCGACGCCAAACGATGTGCATCATGGTAAACTTTATTTTTTTATCCCATGTGCCCAAAATCTCTCTATTATTTCGATAAGCTTATTTTACAGGTT
>NW_017100191.1:1159214-1160794 GCF_001263275.1 Habropoda laboriosa | reverse complement strand
TGGTATTTTTTCAAAATTATTCTATGAGTGGGAACAGTGTCAAATTAGCAATTGAAACTTTAGCAGCGATTATTGTTATGTTTATTGCTATGAAATGAGCGCAAGGTCGAAATATAATCTTTAAACAAAGCCGAAATATTACGGTTAAAGTGACGACATGTCGTCTGATTTTGTCAAATTTTTCAAAATTTTAACATTAAATAGTGGCTGTTTGATGGCTTTTATTGGCTGTGAAAAGTGGCTTTCGGTCTGTGGAGGCACGCTATTTTTCATTGCAGCCAGAAATTTTGTAGCTCCTTAAGCAATTTTTTAATGCGCCGCAATCTACTTTTATTATTCAGGAACAGCAAAAGAATATTTACATTTTAGTTTTCTAACTGTAAAAAAATATTAATACATTTCCTGAGGCTTCCTTTACAATAACACTGTGTATGAGTCGCTTAGAAATGAACGTCTGCGCTATTAAATATGTCTTATGCGCCAACGTAGGTAGGAGGACAAGGCGACCAAATAATTTTTAGTTTTCCGTTCTTTTATCATCGACAACTGACTTAAATTCGTGTTCCTAAACCATTTACCTACAACGCAACTTCCCCTCAAGGGCCTGCAGTGTAAGACCCAAGAGTAGTGGGGATGACCTGAACCGCCTATTTTGCCTCCATTTTGCTAGGCTGTGACGACAGAGGCTTCACTTTAGGTTTGTCGGACTGTACATCTTTATATAAAAATGCTAATATATTAGTATACATTCACCGGTAACTTTTTCGGTTCGGTATTTCATTATTTAGAACTTTTCAGATATTTTTATAATAGTTATATTTTCAGGATATTTCTAAGATATTTTTATTTACGCACATATTTGTCGTTAACCTTCTACGGGCTAACATTAATTTTTCTCACTAGTCCTCGTCAAGGATCCTAGGGTGTCTCAGTTCTTTAGCGCAACTTCGTTACCATTCCCTTTGCATTTCGTATTTTTGTTGTAATTTGGTAACAAAGCTTCAAACTACCTATCCAAGGCGAAACGCATCTTTCTTTCCCTTCCATTTTGCGCCTTTCTTCCATAACTAACCGCCATAGAATCGATTTTATTATCGTCTAGTTGTCACGACCAACTCTTGCACGTCATATTTTTCGGATGAAGTTTCCGTCGACGGATTCTCCACAAAGGAATTGGAAATGAACTGAGATTCACGCGGTGTACGATGGAGAACAATGGCGGTACTTCCCCCTGAAATCCCTTAATTGCGAGCAAACAGCGCATTACTCGATTTATCCAACTAAACGAAGCATTAGTAAACCCATCCACCATGTTTAATGAGTATAAATGGCCGGCAATGCTGCCACGTGGAACATATTATGTCAATTGGACCCAAAACCGTGCAAGGCACGGAGTAATTATAGAATAACAATTATTAATTAGTCGCTACACCGGGGATCATCTGGCTCTAATGCGAACTATGACCATGAACAATGATTACGCGGACGGGGAACGTGCGTTCGCCCGATTACTTCCTCTCCACTCTTTCGTGAACTCTCCACGAAGATCGACGTAAAATGTCGGGGATAGAAATATAAGG
>NW_017100191.1:1149958-1159185 GCF_001263275.1 Habropoda laboriosa | reverse complement strand
ATTGAATTTTCCTACGCGGCAAAACGCGTTCGCTTCGGCTTGTTTAATATGCATAAAGGGGCGAGGAGGAGGAAACAATCGTAGGAAGAGGCATAACGGACGTTTCGCGGGGTTGGAACGGAGAGATACAGCGAAAGAAACGTAAGAACCAGAGAACGACTATATTAATTCAGATGTAAACGCTTTCAATGCGGGGGAAACCTGGTGACAATTTCATTTAACGATTATTACCGCCACTCAGCCGCATATGTTCAGAGACACCCACGTCATGCCGTTACATGCAACACGCTATTATGCTCGTTGCAACATTTTCACGTAATTTACCGGGTTCAGAAACATGCACCAGCTGAGAGTACGTACGAGTTATACCTTGTTGGGGGAATTGTTTCTTCAATACGTTAGCTTCTTGATTTTCTTTCCCAGAAGAATATCTTTTTTTCTCGTTTAATTTGATTGAAACGGTTCTTTCGACGTAGTTTGAAACACCACGAAAGATTGAATTGATACAACAAGATGATTATACGATCGTAATTTTCTTCAGGTATACAATATATTGTATGATTTCGAGGTAAATTCAGTGGACGCACAAACGGTCCCTGAATAGCTATTGTTTCAATAAAGTGCGTGCCACGCTCCCGTTCCTCCTTTGGGAATTTAATTATGGCGACATTCAATTAGGACACGCACGATGCGCCTATAATTTGACGCGAGTCACTTAAAGCTGTAATAGCTGTTACCCGCAATGTTCCAGTTTACAGCTGCGTTATTAAGCCCTCTCCACAAGAATTTGTCTCTGAAATATTTATGTTATAACTTGTAACGACAAATACTCCAGTCCGGTTGTTTGTCCCTAATAGCAATTTCGTAATTAACAATCACCTTAAAAGTAGTTGGCGTGAAGGAATAAAAGTTTCAAATTTTAACCAACTATTTCAGGTCTTTAATTATACAGATATTAATGTTTATTAATGACGTTCGTCAGCCCGGAACGTCCAACTCGAAATATCTAACCCGTAATCCACCCCGTAATACGCGGGGTGATCCATAGTAATCTGAAAATGTTAATATTTCGAAAACAACGTCGAACCGGGGAACTCACTTTAGATAGATTTATAGATTAAAATGGATCACTTTGTAGAATATGTCTGCTGTGAAATTCAGAAACGTCTTAACCAAGAATCCAGCATAGATAAATACAACCTTCACGGTGATCGTGACAAGCGGTGCTCGACTCCAAGAGGTCAACCATCCGAATTATTGTACTGTTTCTAGGCTACTGGTACATATATCTAGGTTTAAAACAATTATTTGTTACATGCATTATCGTTAAAGAAATACCATTGAATATTGCATTTCATTAAAACGAAGCTTATTTTATTATTTATACCAGAAGTGATATAATTCGATACGAAACGTATCGCTAGGTATAGAATCCTTTGCAGAAAATTATGTTAGAAGCAAAGTCGATATAAATATACCGCCTGACGTACTTTCTCCTACATTCTTAAAAAAATGTACAGTATTGCGGAAGTATTCATTGAGAAAGAAAATCAAGGGGAAATTCCATTTTCTTCCTGTTTCTAATTTTTGTTCAAGTCTGGCTGTTGAATTTACTATAGGTGCGGCATTCGGCGAAACCGTGCGAAATCTTTTACGCGGAAACGAACGTAGGAGAAATGAATGGTTCATGACAGGCATAAATCAGGTGAAAATTCGAAACGGTGATCGACTGGATCAGTAGATCTGTATGAGAACGGACGCATCGAACGGTGTGTCTATAGCAGGACGATATTTATTGTCCTTCTATTTGCTAGGGTTGACCATGAATCAGTTCGACGCGACGTTGTTGATTCCCGAGACGCTGTTTATTCAGACTGTCAACAGGCTAGGCACTGGGTCCTAATATCCGACATAGACTCGTGTGTGCAGTGCGCGCACATGAATCGGACTTACTTCCGCGTACCTATATATTCCGTCTATTCAGGAATTCATTATGGTCGATTCTACGTTCACGGAGATTTACCGGATACGGAACCGCCTCGGAGGCCGGGTGAATATCAGGCATTTCGATTCGGTCTCCGGCTCGTCGGGAACGACCTGAATTCGACTTCGACTCCTCGCGGATAACGAGAACCGAGATAAAGCTCCCTTTTCACTCGTGCACGACCTCTCGATCGACACTTGGAAAAATTGCAACGCGCGAATCCCTTCGTTCCTGCTTATTCATTTTCATCGTCTAGTCGCCCCCTGATTTATAGGTATAGAAACGCGAAAGAAGTTACAACCATATATACCTATAATAGAACTTTTATTCTTCTACGTGAACGTGTGTCCCTTGTGTAAATTTATTTCTCTGCGATCTGTTTTGCTTCGGTTTCTAGCCATTTGTATGGCTCAAAAGAGATATAGAGAGGTATATAGGTGTACGTGTCATTGACGGTGCCTCGGAATAAATGAACAGGAACATTCGTTCCTGAGAGACAAGATCTGCTGACAAATGATGCGGAATCTGAGGCTAGAAAAACCACCGTAGACAAATGGACACCATTTCTTCTTGAGCAAAGCTCTTAAAACAAGTGGAAGGTCGCCGTCCTCTCTGACGTTAAATCATCGGATTCGCTCTGATTCGGTAAACGGCGGAATGTCCGTGGATTACCGAATCTATGAGAAATGATGGAAAAATGCTGACTAGAATGTGAAAAAGAAGCGAACGCTCGGGATACGGTAACGTGGTTATTGGTTTTCCGAAGGTAGTGCCTAGCTCTAACGGCTTAATCGCGCTGCATCCCCGTTATTTGCATAATTTTCATAATGCATC
This sequence comes from Habropoda laboriosa, assembly GCF_001263275.1. Taxonomy (NCBI): domain Eukaryota; kingdom Metazoa; phylum Arthropoda; class Insecta; order Hymenoptera; family Apidae; genus Habropoda; species Habropoda laboriosa. The sequence goes on along the minus strand of NW_017100191.1, from coordinate 1,156,367 downwards.
AGCGAGGCAGCAGTGTGCGGTAAAATCTATGACTGCACGTGGACACCGGTGCACCACGAGAGTGACGAGCCATGATTAGCTTTCTATTTACCATTTTGAATCTCCGAAGGTATTAATCATTTTCTGTGAAGGAATAACATTTAGTTGACACGTGTTATGAAAAGTAGCACGTTTTTAATGGTTGTCTACGAAATGTAGCATGTTTCGCCTTTCTCTGCGAAAACTAACACGTTTAAGTGGTTTGTCACGAAAAGTGGCATATACCGTTTGTAGCGACGAACGGTTGGCTAGGAAAAAAGCACGTCTAGCTTTATACCGCAGCAACCTGCAAGATTTGCTTTTTTTTAGACCATGTAAGTCAGATACGATCGAATCTGATCTAACCAGAATTTTGTCCCGATCTGATCGTAATATACAGTATTCCCCGCTTAATTGACGCAGGCTGGGCTACGCGTCGCGACAGTTATCGAGGGAGGTAAGTGTCCTAGGAATTACCGGCTGTGTCTCTCTTCGGTTCGTTCGCTTCTCGAGTGCATCGTAGACGAGAGTGAGAAACATCTTCATATTTTCTCGTTTCGAAGATTAGATCGAGTTATTATTTATTAAACGATATTTTCGAAGGGTGAATTTCTCCATGCAAAATTCATTTCGACTATTTCAACTGACCACACTCCGGCACGTGTTATTTTACACCGCAAAATCCCAAATATGGTGTTTCTCTTAGCGAAACAGTATGGTGTATTAGTTTCTCACGACGGAAGACCAAACGTGCTAATATTCGTAAGAAACGATGAAATGTGCTTCTTTACGTGGTAAACCGATACATGCTGGTCTTCGTAACACAAATGACGTAACGTACGTCGTAACACATACTCCCATTTACATTTATATTTTTCAGATGTGTAATAATTTGTTACGAGGATTGTGTTAAAGTTGGAAGCTGATCACGACGATGTTCCAGGAGTTATACAATCGGAGTGAATAAAAGCACGTTATGCGTTTCTGTTTGAATTTATGGAGCTTCCGCACTCCAATCGAGAGAAACTGAACCTCTGAACCAATATGAGTACGCTTTCGCGGAATTTCGCAAATTTTCCGCAGATCTACGGGGAAAAGTTCGTTTATAAATATGGTATCAATGTTACGGTTGCCTTAAACGCCGCAATCTGGGATATTAGCACACAGCTCCGGGGTGCAATATATTTGGTTCTGTTTAACATGTGGCGAGCTCGAGCCTGTATTACGATTAAGTAGGAGAAACTCGCTCGACCTCCCGCAAGGCTCGCAATATGCAACGAAAGATAATGAAAATGACAATGGTGAACTCGTGTGTGATGAATTGAAAACGAAATCCTGTAAAGGAAATGTATTAACGTCGGAAAACAAGGATTTACGATGAGCCGGCTTAATTTCTTGAAACGGCGCGGCCGAAAGCGCATGGCGAACCGTTCTTCTGGGTTATTACTATAGAATTTGAGAACGACGTTCACAGTGATATACGAAGACTCGTTATTCTGAAAACAAATTCGACGTGGATTTGTAGAAATGCAGCGTGACCATAAATAATGTTACATTGTCGTTTATAAGTATCAGAATGCTCGTTACGCTCGCGTAGAAATTATTACACGATATAAATTACGTTTCTTCGGCAAACGTTAGTGTCGTATAATAGTAAAATTATAACGTGTGCATGTCATATTTCGAGATTCTAGAATAAATCATTTTTTTGGGGATTTTAATAATTTTGTAACGACTTTTGCGTATCGAATAATTTTATATTAAATTTGGAATGATAACGAGGCTTGCTTTACATTCGGCAAGTAGATTTCAGTTGACATTCGTAGAATTCAGTAGATTTCCGTAAGATTTCAATAGATATTAGCAGAATACGGTAGATTCGGATAGAATTCAGCAGATTTCAATGGTATTTGGTAGATTTCAGCAAATTTCTGTAGATTTGATAGATAGATAGATTTCAGTAATTTGAGTAGGCTTCGAATTCAGTAACATTCGGTCCCTGTGTATTGGACGAAAGAGTTATTATCAATGCTGGCATAAAAATAAGGATACGTATGATTGAAAATCAACTGTTTCGTTATAATTAAATATCAGGTGCATTGCAGCCTCATTCTCGTTCATTTCATTTGTGAAATTCGAAAATAAATTAAGTACATGTTCGATGTGCGTATACACATAATGAGTGTATACGCACTTGTTCGAAAATGAGTGATCACATTTACAGAGTGTAGGTACCTATACGTATAAGTACATGCGCCATTCGTATCTACCGAAATATGTATTTCACATAATAGATAAATTTTTCCGACGATACGTACGGCACGGTGGTACGTATTTCGATTATTTCGCATAAATTCGAGCCATTCTGTTATTTCCAGTGCGAAACAAGGGTGATCGTAGCCGATTGTCGATCGGGGATTGAAGCGTCGCACCAAACCCTGGCTAACAAATACGTAAATCCTATCCGCGTAACACCTCGTAAATCTGGCGTTAATTTCTCCGTGAAAATTGGCCGCTCGCCAGCTGTTGCAAAAAGTGTTCTAACGGCGTTCTCCGAATAAAGTCGTTTCCCAGCGCTGGGACCACGTCGAACATGGTTACGTCGTAGCCACCCGCGGCGGTTTCCTGATTTGCGACTCTTTCGGGAACAACACCGTTCCTCCGCAACGTCCTCGCGGTTCTCCAAGAAATACCCGCTCGCCTCGTCTCTCGAAGACGTCACCGCATTCCTCGCGTTTCCTCTGCCATTTTAAACCCCGGAGAACGCGTATCATTACGGCGGTTTGCCGAGGTAAACAGCGAAATTCCTCGCGTCTCCGTATTTCTTTGGACGTTCGTTAAATTGCTCGAATGTCCTACGAAAGTATTTGCCTTTACCTTCAGCCATCTAATGAGCAAACTTCCAGATGGAGGAACTTCTTTTTCCTCGCGAGATAGCCAATCTCCTTCGACTATGATTCTCTCAGGGTTTATTAATCGCGGCGAATCTGAACCTTTAAAACACGAGCTGTACTCCCCTTGGGCGCTTGACCAAGATTCACGTGAACATCGGGGGAACGGACAAAACTGAATGCAACCGAAGGAAACGAACAAACTGTGTACACGGTGAAGAAAAATGTGTGTCAGCCGGAGACGGATAAAACAAGTTTACTTTAATCGCGAAACTTCGTGCGGCAAGATAAATCTCCCCTAGAGCGTTGGTTTACGTCGTTGTTAGGTCGTTTAGGAGAACCACGAACGAGGAGGTCCGCTACGATACAAGAGACGCCAGTATCCATTCTCCGCGTTCTGGACTAGCAGTTCGACGAGTTTCAAGAAGGTATTGTCTTTGCCGAAAATCGCCCAAGTTATGGCAACACAGAGCACCTATCACAGAGAGGGAGAGAACGATAGAACGAGAGAGAAAGGGAGGGGAGTTCCTGAGTGTATTTTCGTACAAAAGCATTAAAATTGATAGCTATTCGGCTGGTGAGCGTGAGCTCCTTCCACTTTTGTCGGAAAATTCTCTGGAAAGGCATCAAAGGCACGGAGTAACACGAGATACGACGAAAGTTCGCCTGCTTGAGAGTGCAATTGGAAGTAAAATATAGAAACTTTGACGACAGAGGGCAAACAAAATGGGCGTTGATTTACTCTGTTCCGAAGCCTGAGAGGGAAGTCTTGTAATTAATTATACTCGAGTTTTGAAACAAATTTGGCGAAAAAGCGTTGAACGAATTCGGATGGTATAAATTAGGGAATTAGGGTGCTCTCTTGGAAGTGTAAGACTGCTAATGAAAAGCTGAATAAGAGTAAGAAAATCCTGGATGACTGCCGGCGACAAAGGAGAGTAAAGTGGGTCTCTCTCTCTCTTTCTCTGAAACACACAATTCTCGTCTTTTCACTCCCGGAGTTCATGCCCTCCGCTAACTTTCTGCGTATACCTACATACGTAGTCGAGGAAGGATTCGGGGACAAAGTTCTCGCGGAAGTTTCCCGGAAGATAGTCGAACATTTCTAGACAGAGGGAAGTCGGAAGTTATTATCTGAGAGAAGCAGACGGGCCTCTCAATCCAATCTTTTCGATTTCTTCCTTAATCGTAATCATTTCATTAAGCTTAAGTACCTGTGTACTATGTTGCGTCCTCGACTTTGCACAAATCTTACGTTCAGCGTTATTGGCGCTGATTGTCTCTCCCTGATTTAGTAGAGATCGACGATTTAATGGTACTGCCACTTGGTAATGATGCAACTAATTAATATTCATCGTTTCTGTGACTATAGCAGCCTTTTATTTCTTACTTTTATTTTTTCTTAAATTATTAGCTTGGTGCAAAAATAATTGCGGTTTTGAAGTGTGAACTTTAAAAGAATATATCTTGAGTTAAAATGGAGTTATTGAATCAAAACAGGAACCACTCGATTCTATGCATTTTTGCCAACGTAATACAAGTTTCTTTATTCCAGTATTATAGAATTCTGGTGTTCTAGAGTCGACGAACTCTTCAAATGCGTTTACGGCTGCTGCTTGAGTTTTGAAGTTCTTCTCACGCAGAAAGTTTTCCAGATAATTGAAAAGATGATAATCCGTCGGAGAAAGGTCCGGCGAATACGGTGGATGAGGCAAGGTTTCGTATCCTAGTTCGTTGAGTTTTTGAACGGTTATTTGTGAGACATGTGGTCGGGCGTTGTCATGCAATAGAATAGGTCCCTTTAGATTTACCAGTATTGGACATAAATCTTTCAACTTTTTATACATTTTGTCGATTTCGTGACAGTGTTTCACCGCTGTAACAGTTTCGCCAGGTTTGAGAAAATTATAACGTCCCAGTTTATACTCGTACAATAATATCGCTCGAATTTGCTTTTCTTCCATCTTTTCTTTCCTGACCAAATACAGCTACAAATAAACAGTCAGAAACAAGTCACAGACATAGATCGATAGAGCCAACTTCACGCTTTGAAATGGTATACTACATGAACGTAGTTACAAAACAACTCACTTCAGACTGATAACTCAAGTTTTTAGTGGCGAAAACCGCAGTTATTTTTACACCAACCTAATAACAAATGTGTAACTCGTTCGAATTTTACAGCATTTCTTGCTTATGTAGCCGGAATTACATACCCCGCTCTTCTCTAATTATCATCATCGAGGCTTTCGGATATAAGCCGTGTCCTTATGGAAAGAGCATTTCGACGTTCAGAATACTCACTTCTGATGAGGTGAGCCGCAATGTGTACGAAAGGTCGGAATACTTTCCCATAAGGACACTGTTTATCTACATCCGGAAGCCTCGATGATAATCTAGTAAAGATGCTAGTTGTTCGAGGTGTTCGACGTGAACGATGCAGTGTTGTCGACTTGCTACGTACAGGGTGTGAAGTAATTGTCGCAGCTTTATGGCAGAGGTCGGCAACCTTTTGATTAAAGAGAGCACTCCAAATGGCTGGCTTATGACAAAGGGCACTTTACCTTAACCCTGTCGCTACGGCAGATTTTAATGCGTAACGTGGATGACTGACGGTAAATTTTTAACCACGACTGCAAAATTTCTTATTTTGGCTGTACTGTTTTTAAATTCGGTTTATTAAATCAAGATGGAAGTGCGTAAGGATAAAATTAGGTATTAAATTAAGGTGAAAGTGCAGCAAAAAGCTCTAACAATATAGTGCGAGCAAATTTTCAGAACCGCCTATAGCTGCCGATAGTAACGAAAGGGTTAATTTAGCTGGAGGGGAAGTTGTAAACTTAAAGTACATTCGATACATATTTATTTTAAATGAATTTACTAATACAAAATTCTACTAGTTCATCTTACACACAATCGTCTTTTAAAACCATTTTGCAAAAATATCTGGCACAGTGGCGGGCACTTGGGTTGCCCGCGAGCCCCGTGTTGCCCACCTCTGCTCTATGGGGTGAATCTGTACTCCTGGATCGATGGAGATTAAACATTTAATGTTTCGCCGCCCTGAGAAGGGCTTTCAGAGTACCCAGGAGTCAATCCTATACCTCCATTAAGCAATTTTTTTCTACTCTTCATCGACGTCTGTCCCAGACTCGAACCCCAAATTGACGGTAAGGATTTTTTCTCCTGGGTTTCGATTTCTAAGCGTTAGTAATGATAAATACTAACGTCTGTACGAAATTTCAGCCCGCGGTGGAAATTAAACAGAAGGCCGTAAAACCGATCTTTAACATACTGCGAATTGCTTCTTCAAACTTAGCCTGTTGTCTAACGATAAAATACACAGAACGCATAGTACATCGCAATGAAGTTCAGAAATGAATTGAATGCAGAAGTTCCCAACCATGGCAGCGATGTGTCCTATGGAACGTGAAACGAAACACGTGTATGGGCTGAAGTTAGGTTCAGTTGGCAGTAGAGTCGCGCGAAATTCGCATCTC
>NW_017100191.1:1124685-1149804 GCF_001263275.1 Habropoda laboriosa | reverse complement strand
TTGAGCTTCGCGGACGGCCAAAGTGGAAAATTAATTAACCGCACGCGCGGATAATGAGGTCGACGTTATTTCAGATGTTGAAACGGGGAAAATCTCGGACGAGTCGAGGCCGACGATTCGTAACGAGCCGTTGACTCTTCTATTACGAGTGGTCTCTGCTCCACAAAGACACCGCCGCGCCGCGCCGTCTCTTTCTCGATCAAAATCCTTTTCATTTTATAAGTCGAATACGCGCTAACAAAATGGTACCGACGGAAATAACGGTACAATTGAAAGTACGATGTGAATGGTATGGAACACGTGATGGAACATTTTAGAACAAAAAGAGAGGATTGTTCGAGTTAGCTTAAGAAGATAGAGAAAGAAATCATTCGAACGAAGTTTTGTAAATGAAAACGTACACTCATGTTCGTAAGTATTAGGACGTTTATTGGTATGTGAAGGAAATCTAAACAGTCGTTAGAAAATTATCGAGGTCCTGAAAAGAATAATTTAGTCTGGAATCTCGTAGTGTAAGGAGCACATATAGCTTTACTGATATATCGTAATCTTAATAGTACTACTAGATAATTCATACTCCATTCCAAACTCATTCATAAGTTCTAAATTTTGTTTTATTTCCTTGGACTTCCTTCCCTAATTTTCGTAAATTGATATTTTCTATAGGAGAGTCGTGCAGTACCGGCCACTCTACGTTTTTGTACTATAACTTGGGCTAATCTGGTAAAAATGAAATTTCAAGAAAGTAATTTGTAGTACAAAGGGTGCTTAATAAAAGGGGACAAATGGTTTTTCTCGTAAAGATAAATAATTCGTAGAAATAAAAAAGTTGTAATTTGCAGCGAACGAAAAATTGTCGTACAGTACCGGTCAGCTACTTAGTAGATTTGAAGGCCTAAGTAATAAATAATGTTAGTAAAAATCATTTAAAAATAGAATAGAACTTGTATTTAGGCACGTCTACAAACATCACAGGTAAAGTGATCGATATTTTCTTGATTCGTACAGTCCACGGGAGCTCTGAACGTTGAATACGTTGCTCAGGGCTATAGCATTTATTTGTTTTTCCATCAATAGTACAGTCAACTAACAGTATAAGCGAGATCTAGCGGTACTGCACGACTCTCCCCTAAACGATAAAACTTCGGAAAATATTTATTTCCATTTACATGAAACTTTGTGTATTATTGACATAGATTTAAAAAACGTATGTTTTAAATTTTCATTACTAGCCCGGATAAAAAAGTTGTAAACAGTGATCTTTGCAATGTTCTTCGCGATTCCCGCGATTTGCAATTTTTTCCAAATTTTTTCTACACGTCGTCTAGTAAACTAATACTTCCTACTTCTCAAAAAAACTCAAGCCGTTTGGAGGAATTTTAAAAAAGTCACTCTGAAGGATGTCCAGATATTTCTGTCCTTGTGTGTATTTCGATTGGTATATGACACCAACTTTGACGAAGAAATGTAATTTAAATCATACAAATAACACTTTACCTGTTCGAATCGCATGTACATGCAGTTAGTAACTTTAATCTCTGATTTACATTTATCTATTTTACATTGTCAGACAACTGGATGCCCCGATCGCTGAAGCAATTAGCCACCATCCACTTTTATCCTGGCAAAACCTGTGGAATATCGGCGATAGAGGGACTAAAACGACTCTCGACATCTGAAACGACGGCTGAGGTCTTTCCTTTCTGCAGCGGCGTCGTTAAGGACGATAAAAATCCCCCCGTTTGATTGAAGTTGCGTCGAAGACGTCGTTTTTTCTCTCCTTCACATCCATTTCCCGGTCTATTTGTACGTTCGAGCGCCATTAAATTCTTCTCGAACGGACATTCCTACCCCACGGTGTACCGAACGTTCGCAGCTGCCAAAATGTTTAATCGTTCCGATCAAATTCGAACCGTTCGTGATATATAGCGGATCAGTAGAACTCCATAGAATCGATCCTTGTAGCGCGTTAATCGCTTGAAACGAAACTCCCCGCTCCTCGAGGCGTTCTAAATAGAACCTGATGGCCAACTAATTTTCATCATCTCACGTCTGTTCAAGCTGATTTTCCTTGAAATATCGCAGCATTGACGGCACTGCATTAAATTTAATTAAACCCTTTCTCTCTCTCTCTCTCTCTGCATGTATACAGTCGTTCCGAACGTTTCGTCTAATTAGATGGCAATAGCGAGCAGAAGAAGTCGCGGAAACGACTTTGGCAACTATGACTTCTGTATAACTTTGAAAGTAAACTGACTCGATAACTCGTTTGTCGCTGCGCCACGCGGTCTGAAATGACGGAATATTATTCCGACGTTGAACTCTCGTCCTCTTCCTGGAGAAGATGGAGAAGGAAAATATTCTTACCGCGGGGGCAACCGGTTCCCGCGACTGGCTTTCCATCGTAAGAGTCGGTTGGCAAAAAAAAAAAGAAGAAAAAATGGGGGATTCACCTCTACGTATATACGTACAGCAAACCCACTCAACGAAGTTTACCAGAATTGACGTTTGACTTAAATACAGTTTGCGGATCGAGCGTGTAACTTTTCCACCCGTTGCCTTACTTTCGCCTAGGCGTTTAGCCATTTCAACGGGCCACTCCGCGAACCGTTCCTGTAATTTGCAGAAAACTTCCATTCGCCGCGTTTACTTCTCCGTGTGCACACGTAAGTATGTGTTTACCAGACAAATATCGATGGGAATATTATTTGCAGACGTCTTTTCCACTCTGCAATACAGACGGAAATTAATATAGAGATTATTCGAGGAAATCCTGCGTGAGTGGATTAAAGAAGCGAGTGGTGATTTCAACAATGATGTTCATCGTGAAAATTAACAATTATATTCGCACATGACTCGCAATACTCGTAAAGCTACGCTCACGTTCCACTCTCGCTATGAACTGTTCTATCATTGCACCGCGAACACATCTTCCACACTGTATAATACAGTGGGTGATCAAATTAATAGAGCCACCTGCAAAGAATTGACGGTTTTACATTATAACGATTAATTTTTAGATGAGCGCCTAGTTATACCGAATTCTTATTATTTTTTTTACGAAGCGTTCATGTTTACAGATTGCAAATCACACTTGGCAACACTTTAGGCAATATTATCCGAAATTGACAGAAATACGAGCAGATAAGTACTTGAAACCATGGTCAGGACCGTACAAAGAATTCTTGTATCCAGCGAAAGTCAAACTGATTCTAATATATTTACTGAAAATTGAGTTCAGCTAGGACAATTTAGGGTTTTTTTCTTCTGGGAAAAGCCGCATTTGGAAGTACGGTTACAAGATGCAGATAGAAAATGCAAAAGGATTGTGTAGCTTTAATATTAACATATTTTCCATTTGTAAATGAAATACCATTTTCTACTTGAAGTACCAAATCATATGCTACCATTCGTTTATTGTTGGAACCCTCAAACAGACTGCAACACACGGCCTTGAGTGCCGCAACATCAATCGATGCCGATTCTTGAGAGTTTAATTTACGACCTCGCTATATCGTGGCCCCAACTATACGTTATTTTGTATCAGTACTGCAAATCGCCTCTTATCCCAAAATTGGGCCTTTTTGACCCAAAAGTCTGAAGTTTACAGTCAAAATGAAGAACGCAGTATTAAACCTTGATATTGTGATTTTATTTCTACACAAACACAAAATCATCATTTTCGTATTGTGGCTCTAATAATTCGATCACCCACTGTACATATTATACAGGGCCGCTCAGGTAGCTGTTTCGGGAGCAAGGGCGCCCTTTTCTGCCCTGAGCAGAACTAGGGAGCAGGGGCAAATGACGTCGACAGTTGTCAAAGGAGTGGGAGAATAAGCTCGTAAGTAGTTAGACATGAGTTGGTACATTCGTGACCCGTTTCGTACCATCAGTTACGTTTTGCAACACATGTCTAAATATCTTGAATGCATAGTTATCACTCTTGAACCAGGCGATCGCTACTGCATTCACACAGGACCGTTGCTCCGGTAGGCGTGGACTACTGTTCGAATATCGCTCCGTGCTCGAGTTTGTCTGATTACTTCATATAGAGCAACTTCGTGTTCAGTTCTGCTCTATATCCTTACACCCTCGTACACTTTCTCTCCCTCTATTATTCTATTTCTCTCGCTCATTTCAGACATTCCTAGTGTTACCATGTGTTGAAATAATTTAATCCTCGGACTTCTATTTTCACTAACACTTATCTTGGATATATATATTTATTATTAATTTTACACACTTAATGTCTAGAAAACACGAGGCTCCTCAGATCTTCGGCTGCGCGTCGCGAACAATGCTTACTTTACTCTTTCTAATCTAATTATGGAATGACCTTTTTGGGGCCCATTCGAGGGTCCTTATATTGAACGTAGGTAAGGGCGGGGACGCGCCTGGCGGTCAGTATGGCGGGGACTCATCACTGCTGATCCATGACGCGTCTTTGGTGACGCGTTTAAGGCACTGTAGCGTGTAACTAGTGCGCGCCAATAGAGACTATGTCGCACCTAGACCCGCGCCAATAGAAAATAACATTAACACGCACCAATAGGGTGCGAGCATAATTAGCAAATTAGGTACCTGAAGCGTGTACCGATAGGGCACTCTCCACGGTCCGCGCACAGGAAAAGGGCGTATAAAAGGACGCCCGAAAAAGGACAAAATAGGTAGTCCGGGACAGCGGACCAAAGGAAACCCTGTACGCGAGTCAACTAGACATTTACCAGCGAGCTCTGTATCGGCAAAATAAATCTTGTTCAACACATATTTCACGCTTACGATTGGTGTGTGGTTTGAGGAGCAACGAACCCACAGCACCTTAGATAAATAATATACCTCATAACACTAGACAGCATTTGTCTCGAGTGGTCACGCACTCTCCGTTCACACCGTAATCTTAAACACTCTTCTTTCGCGCCTCTATTGCTCTGGCTTTGAAATTCTATAATACTCCGACTTGTTATAAACTTTCACACGAATCTTCCATTCCAGGACTAATTCGGTCCTAACTGACACCGAGAGTGAAAAGGTGAAATTGAATTTCAGCTGATTGTAATCTAACCGTGAATTCTCGTTGAAAATTCGCGAACTGAAATTATCGCGAGGATAATTAGGGATCTCCTACGTCACTAGGTATCGCTAAACCGACAGGAAAACGAACGAGTTCCGACGGTGATGACGATGGAATATTATTCTTAGTTCCGGCTCGAACGGTGACATTACGAGTTGTTTCGTGTGGGAATAGGGGGTGGGAGTGGGTGATGGCCACATCCGGTAGCAGAACGTTTCCGTTCTCCGATGGAAATCATAACGATCGGGCCATTTCGGGGGCTCCTGTCGGTCGGTACGCGGCGACGGCCGTTCCATTTCATTAGCAGTTCGTTGATTATTAATGGATTATAATGCGGCGGTCGCGTTGAGCACGTTACACGCGCAGAGAACTTGCGGCATCTCTGCCTTTGTTAATTGTTTCACATTGCGGTGTGCAAAAGTGGTCCGTTTCATTCAATTCCCCACGGCGATTTTCGATTTCACTAGTAAATAGTTATAACAAGTGGAAGAAGAACAAGAAAAAAAATGTCAAAGCTTCCTGTTTCGTCCTGTACACCACAATTTATTTGACTGCCCTAAATACGAAGATGAAAGAAGAGATCTCAAGGAACACTTTGGAGATCTCACAAGGTACAGAAACGACAGACGCCCAACTATCGAAAAGGAACAAGGCTATAAACACTTTGCAAATTTCGCAAACAAAGTGTTTAGAGAAAGAAGAGAGACTATGTGCCAAAATTCGCAATAAATAAAAGGAAAGTAGAACTGGTCCACATCCACGTGGTTAGGGATGGAAACCTGATTTATCAGGGCTAAGTGACCAAGGGAAAAAGTGATCGTTATCATACAATGCTTAGAAAACAAATAAGACATATCGCTAGAAACCTGAAAGGATGCAAGAAAGAAACAAAACTAAGCAAAAAATGAAAAGAAAGAGGAACAAAGCGGGGATGAGTGAAAACTCAAGTACCGTAAAAGTATGAGAAATAACGATGTACACCATAATTCTTGCATAAATTTCGCTCGTTTGTAACGATGCTTCGACACTTCCTGGCTTTTATAAAATTAATCGCTAAGCTTATAGTTGAAATATAAGAGTTCGCGAAGTCACGCTGTAGATTGACGTGTCATCGTGTTCTACAATTGTCGTGTTTCGCTCGTGTTCTACTACGAGTCGCGTTCTACTAAGCGCGTTGTTGCAGAAGTCACGATAGAATCGTATTTTATATATATTATTTATTCAGGAAACGGAATGCAAAATGCAATTAGAAATTGGTAAAATATAATTAGGATAAACAAAACTGGTAACGCTATATAATTAGGATAAACAAAACGGATAACGCTTCATCGCTTCCAAGGAAAAATGAACGATCCTCGCTATTGTTTTCCCTATTTATAAGATCTTCGCTCCCTCTCTCTCATTCTCACGCACTCTCTTAGCAACTCGTATCCTTCGTATTCGCACAAACACGCTCGCTCTTGTGTAATAACAACGAACGTCGGAAGGCCACGGCCGTCGCTGGGTTTTTAACAAAACAAGCTCGACCATATGATCGGCCCGCTTCGGTCATTAACCTCCTACATTTATATTATCGACAACGTTCATTTGCTATTAGTCAGTTGCTGTGTTACGTACCTTTCGTACCTCAGGGCCCCCGGTTTCGGTCAGTCCATTCAAGGAGTTTACCTGGGATAGGGGCGGCGACCAGTGACTACCGCAGGATTTAATTCACACAAGTTTATTGACTATCGGTTTCTGTACAAAGGCGTTCCTTGATGCAAGGGTATACAACTGAGTGCCCGTGGTGGAAGCGCGTTGGTTTTTTAAGCTGCTTCCCTCTCCTGTCCTCGCGGTGGTGGAAATGGATTAGAGGAGGAAAGATTGAGACAAGGATAGATAGTTTGGGAATTTTTCAGCGAGCCTACCCAAGTTTAGACAATTGCCCCTTTTTTGGGGCATCGAAGGATGTCGATGACATGAACCAGACGCGTGACACTCCGACCCACGGGCATCCTCGAGCGTCGGGCTCTCGGTGTCTCGCATAGTCTCGAGTGACGCTCCCGGTTCTTACCTGATTTATTGCACTACCCTTGAGTGGCTGTTCGCTGTAACTGCCGGAAGGAATTTTGACGAATGCAGAGTGTGTGACCGTTGTAGGATTTCTATGGTTTCCCCGAAGACAAGAGATGTTCGCTAGGCTTTTTGTCGGAAATGGGTGATTGAAATAAAATTGTCTTTGTATAGTCGGGGCCACGATATAGCGAGGTCGTAAAATCGGTTAGGCGTCAAAGTAAACATGTTTTAGCTGCGGGGACCCCGAAATTGACAGAAATACGAGCAGATAAGTACTTGAAACCATGGTCAGGACCGTACAAAGAATTCTTGTATCCAGCGAAAGTCAACTGATTCTAATATGCATGCAGCTAGGACAAATTAGGGTTTCTGAGGTCTTTAACATCTTCATTTACCTGCTCGTGTTATATACAGATAGAAAATGCAAAAGGATTGTGTAGCTTTAATATTAACATATTTTCCATTTGTAAATGAAATATCATTTTCCATTTGAAATACCAAATCATATGCTACCATTCATTTATTGTTAGAATCCTCAAGCAGACTGCAACGCACGGCCCTGAGTGCCGCAGCATCAATAGGTGCCGCTTCTTAAGAGCTTAATTTACGACCTCGCTATATCTTGGCCCCGACTATAACTGCTAATATTCAATTTATTCTACGACTCAGAAGAAACGTCTTTACTATTTGAAATGCTCTATCGAAGTGTCCCTGGACACCCAAAAAAGGAAAGCTCGGGTCAGCTTATACCTACGAACTGTTCATCCTATTGTATTGCAGAGTGCAGTGTTTGACTCGAAGGCGACACATCTGGTAGAAGTCCTAACGTCTTTGTCTAAAAGAACACCTAGACGTTTTTATCCAGACGGTGTTCTTAGAAGTAATCCAACACTTTTGTTAGCAATGTTCACTTGCTATTTGTCAGTCGCTACGTACAAGTAGTGGGTGTACGAGATATGGCTCCCACTGGTAGTAGAAAATTGTTATTAAAAATATCGATCACCGTAAACTGTTTATACCTGAATAATCCCTTCGTTTAGAGATTAAACTTTACACCTAACGTAAATGACGTCCAGGTTTCGAGGTCGGGATAAGGCTATCATAAAATAATTTTCCCGACGATGGCTAATAACTCGGGCGTTCGGTTCTTAAGATTGAAAAATTCCTCTCTTTTCTAAAACCTCGAAAAACTCAGACAGATAATCTCACAGAATTTTGTCACTCGTTTAATAACATTCATTTTCTCGAAGTTAATTGAAATACAATCGCGATTGTCGGAAGGCAACACTTCACGTCGAGCGTTCCGTTCAACGCAATTCCATTCTTTGTATCGGGCAATAAAGTCAGCCGATTACCGTTCGAATGGGCTAATTTCGATTTACTGCGTTGCGATGAACGTCACGGAGAAGCCTACTTTCACGGTAGGTACAACTTATCGCTGAAGTGAAGAAGAATAGAGGGTGGAATGGAATCGCCTGGGACTCTCTGCAAGCTGCCAGGTGAGGTAGGCATATTGGATTTCAATTACCCGACGTGACGTAGGTGGCTCCGATCATACATGAAGAATGTCCCGAATAATGTAATGCTTGGACTGAAAGGAAAAAGCGGGGAAAACTGGAGCGAGAAGGAGAGAGAAGGAGGTAGAGAGTAGAATATCCGTTTTATTATCGTCATTTTTTCCGTCCCCGCTCGATATCAATATTACCATAACTTTACATTCATAATTGGCTGGCATCTAGCCAGCCTGACTTAACCGATCGTCTCTACGATGTCGCATTTTTCTTTTCCTCCAACTTTTCTCTTCCCTTCATTCGGTGTTCTACACTAAAATTACTACTATTCGCTGATAGTAACGGTAAGATCCGAAAATTCATTCCTTCTTTCCGTTCGTTTCTCCTTCTTAACGGGGAGTTAACGATAATGTAACAATTATAGTATTATTACTGCAAATATAGAACAGTAGATCTCCGAATAACACACAGGGGTAGGTATAGTCAGTGGAAGAAATTTGTATAGGGAGGTCGTCAAATCAGTCAGGCGTCAAAGTTTACAGGTTCGAGAATATCGAAAGAAAACTGAGAAGATAAGGGTTAAAAACTTCAGTCAGGGCAACTTGTACAGGGTGGACCAAATGTTAGATACTGTTTTAATGAAAATGGTTTAATTCTTGTGGCGCCCCTTGTCATTACGCCAGAATTATTCGAACAGTTTCCAAATCGGTGGGTTCGACGTAGTAGAACACTTGATCTAACCCCTTTGAATTTTTTCACTTGGGGGTATATCAAGTCACAAGACTACAGAACAAGCATTGCGACCCTATCTAGATGATTGACGTGAATGTATAAGAAATGCTGCAGATAACATAACTTCCTAAATGATATGAGCTATGAAGAGATTCTGATGATAATAATGTCGATAATTCAACAATTACCACTAATCTTCCATTCTGTAAATGAAAATCACTTATGATTCCAACGTGCTGACTTTTGGTCCACCCTGTATGTTCGAGCTTACATAAATAGGCAGGACCAGACGAAATTAAACACATCACGCATAGGAAGTAGCATTGTTGTAAACTTTAAACGTTCATTGTAAACTATATATTAACGTCGTTTAACTTTGTCATCGGGTATTACGCGAGTCGAGAACTCGTTACCTATGAACAGTGTAAATGCAGGAGGCCGGTTGCAGGTCGCCTAGTGTAACTCGTGGAATTGGAGTGGTCGCGAAAGGACCAGGGGGATGGAACAATCAAATCCTCTTCATTTCCGTCCCCTCGACGCTTCCTCATTTTTCCTCGCTCTCTCGCGCAGCTTCCACCTGATTCCCTCCGTTCTCGCCCCGTGGCGCGTCAGCCAACCCGCTCATTTTTCGTCTTTGTTCGCGAATAAAGGTATTGTTCGGTGAACAATCGTCGCGTCCGGCTTCGGTGTCCAATGACTATCGGCGACTGGCAAGATACGTGAGACAAATGCTTAAGTGTGGCCACTTGGACTCGACGGAACGCGCACGCTGGAAGAGAGAACAGGGTGGAGAGAGAGAGAGAGAAAGAACGCTAAAAGGAGCAGCGTCCCCGCACGAGGATCATCCTTCGAGGGCCCTCACGTTTCTGCCAAGAATAACGATCTTTTTCTTCGCGAGCGTAGGGCAGAAAGTGCTTCGTGACGAGTACCCACTCCAGCCCAAAGGGTAGACAGCCAATAAATGCTCGTATACGTCGACCACGCGCCACGAAATTCATTTTTCCACCGCTTCAGACGCGCAGAAAACACGTCGGGGGATCCTCGTTTGTACTTTCGGAGTAACGAAGAAGAACGAAAACCAAATGAACGAGGCGAGATGTAATTATCGCGGGTAATAATTAGGCGGTGTTTATGCACGCGTCTCTATTTTCGGCTACTAACGACAAGCGGGGGTTAATTTGGACGGCACAGTGCCACGTCGAAATGAAGATAAACACGAAAGTTCAATATGGATACGGTAAACGTTAACTTTGTGCGTTGGGGGGCGTCGAGGGTAATTTAGTAATTTTCTACCCATTTCGCGTGTCTAGGTTAACGTTGTTCAACAAAGAATCGGTCGAGATTGAAATACAGGTAGTGTATACCTCGTTCGTGTTCGCCGGAGGAGAGCTTTTCAATCTTTCATCAACGAGGACTTGATCTCGTTGAACACCTCTAACTGGGAGATTTTCGCTCCTCTTTTTTATCCGAACGGCAAGAGGGATAATTAAACGTTTCCCCCTATTAAATCATTGATCGTCTTCTCGGACAAGACACGCTTGAGCGAACGGATCGAGGGAGAATCGATGTCGGAAAAAACGAATGGAAAACCGTTTGGAAATGCGGCGAATTGTTTAGAATGCCTTTGACGGTCTCTAGAAGAGAAATTCTCCGCTCGATCGGAGAGGAGACAGAGCTTATGACTTGCGAGAAATAACAAAAAAATGGTGAAAGAAAAAATTGGAAACGCTACGTTTGAGAGGCAAACAACAAATATTGCCATTTGTAACGCGTTCCTTTGACGACACCGGTTTACACGCGACATTAATCGTTCATGTACCGTTACTTGTTACAAGGATTTCTCCGGAATATTTATGTTTGCCCGACGAAAAATTGGCAGTTCAAAGGAGGATGTTAAAAAAGTGCCAAATTTGTAGCAGTTCAGGCACCTAAAATTTTAACGAGGCATCATTCTATTAGATGTGGTATCCTAACCAATATTTTACCGAAGAAATGTCATCTGAAGAAGAGAAGGATGAAATATAATAACAATTCTTATATAAATATTGACTTTCCTCTATAGAATAGCGTTTGAATTTTTTCATTTCATTTATTCGTTTCGAAGTTATGATCATTTGAAGTCAGAAAGTTTCAATTCGAATTTCGAAGTACCGTCAACTTCATCTACATTTTTTATAACTTTCCCATCACATTTCAGATAAATAATTGTGCGTTTATGATGCCTTGGGACTAATAGAATGATGCCTCGTTAAAATTTTATGTGCCTGAACTGCTACAAATTTGCCACTTTTTTAACATCCTCCGTTCCGCGATATTTATTCGCGAAAGGTTGTAGAGGAACGGCGCGACAAGTTTTGGGGATTCGCGTGTTACGCGGATCGACGGAAATTTTATCCCGCGAATCCTTGTAAAATCAAACGAACGAATTTTATTTACGGTTGCATATTCAACGGGGGAAAATATAAACCGGTTTTGACGAAATAATTCGTTACGGCAGAAAGCGTGACCTCTATCAGCTACCGGTGAGCCGGTCGCGTTGTGTTTTTCGAACAACGGAGAAGAGACACCCGTGATAGCGTCGAAATATACCGTCTCTGTAGGATATTTCTTTTTCGTTTTATGCAAAACAGAGTGGACGTGTGTGAGAATCGAGGCCGTACGTACGGACTGGTCGGTGTTGAAAATAGAAACCAATCTATAACCGTATAAACCGATACGATGCTTCTGATGCGATCAGTTCGCCAGGATCATCCGAAAGATGATCCGTAGTTGCGGCTGGAGAAAGGAGGACGCGTCTCTTTGATTAAAAATAGAATTGCACTTTAATTCGTTTGGATAGTTGTGAATATTTATGCATTTCCAGGGAATACGCTCTTTCCCCTCCCCCTGGAAACCTTTATTGGAACAGCTTAACCATTCGAGTTGAACTTTTCGTAGTCACAGAGAATATCAGAGGGACATATTTTTTGAACGTTAATCTCACGAATGGTTGCTCATATGCATGAAACAATATCGGATTCAATGGATGTTGCAAATGTTGCAAATTGAAATAATTCCAACACAGATTTCACGTTTTAATGTAAAAGCGAACCGATAGACGAGGCAAAGTCTTATTTTATTTAACATATTCCCCAGTGAGATTTCCTCTCTTTCGTCCGCTAATGAATTTAAAATCCTTTCGATGTATACCGCGTTAAACTACACCGCGCAATTTCATTTCCCCCCTTCGCGCTGTTTATTTTTCAAACGGGATTAAATGCGTAAGCCCTCTGTCCGTTTTGCCGTCTAACTACGAAACTTTAAATCCTTCAAACATATTTCCAGCCATTTCCCTCGCCACGTAGACCGCTCGTTATTTGTCCCGTTAATACGATCAAGTGTTTCGACACGCACGCCACGGTATACATATTGTCCTTTGAGGCTGCACGGCGGAAGTTTGAAAAGCTCTGTTAGTATATCTTCCGGATTTATGAAACTGAAATTCGCAAGAAGTTGAACTGCAAAAAAGGGACGAGAGAAAAGTGGTTTTTATTGTTCTGTAATGTACAGAATGTAGAGAGTACGCTGTACGAGGATCGTGAAAGGATTTCTTCGCGATTGGACAGGGATTTTCGCTCTATCCCCATGCCCTTTTGCAGAGACGGCGAGTTTCCACGGACGAGTAGAGCAGTTTCCTTAGGTGGACGCAAATTTAGCGAGCATTTCGCCGGCGTGCAGCTCGAATCCACGACGAGTAGGTATCTTGACCTCGGTGTTTGCCGGTGACGGCAGCGGAAACTCAATTTCGAGTGGTCCTTCGGCCTTTCAGTTCCCGTCTCAGCCCACTTTCACCTTTACCTAGGCTGCCGAAACGTCGTGAAGTATATAAGTATGGTAGTCGTAGGAAAACGCCGTCTCGACTCGAGCGGATCAACCGAATCGACGGTGTACGCCGTCTGCTTCCCCTGGAAGCTTACTCGAATCATCGCGAAGACATTGAATCGGTCGAAAGTAGACAGCTCTGAAGCAGATTTGTATCGAGCATCGAGGAGATTTCCTTCTCTTCCCGCTGAAGGTTCTCGTGAAAATCCTTTAGTAATAATGATAGCCTTATCGTAAAAGGCTTCATTGACGTTAAACATCTTTATTTAGAATAATTTGCACAATGTTCGATAGACTTTTAGACGTGAAAATCCGAATCTATGAGAGAAATAAAGTGCTGAAAGGTGTTTCGAGTATCCTTCTGTTTCCTAAACCGTTTTTGCGTTAGGGAAACTGTCGAATGAGCGGAAAAAATGAAAAACGGTTGGAGATAAATCAGGAAAATATGGAGGATAAGGTAGAACTTCTATACCCAGTTGATGCAATTTTTGTTGACCAGAACTGGTTGCTATACCTTCAGTTTTTGGTGGACGACCTGCAATTCGTTGCCATGCAAGTTTCCAGTGACAGTGGAACTCCAGCCTTAAGAAACTGTAGTGAATTAATCAGTAAGTAGACCAGCAGACTGCGAGCATGATTATTTTCGGGTGTAAACTATTTAGGTTTGGATCAGAGAGATTCATTTGCGTCTTTCTTTTTCTTAGAAATTCGGATTTTTAAGTACGCCGAATTAATGCTCCTGTAATATATTGGCAAAAGTGTATCGAACGTCGAATAAAAATGTTTCATTTCAGTGAAGTTGTGTTTTTTCTCTCCAAATGAACAGCTTAAAATCGCGGGAACTTTCAGGATGACCCGGTAATTTTTTCATTTTCAATCAAGGGGATTGATAGATACAGAGCGTCGCTTTAACCGGATTACCTCTGTATTTCTGACGCATTCGCAGCGTGTACGTGAAGATCGCGTAGCACGAGGACAGGAACGGGCGTAAATTACAATTATTGTCGCGTTATTGGCACCAGCACCGGTTGAAGATATAATGAGGGATCTTGTGGAATGGAGTATGAATGCGTTTGGCCGAGTAATGCGGCTCGACCCTGTAAGCAACGTATGGGAAGATAAGGCCGTGCCGCAAATTCACCAATTACAAGCGGTCATTGGCAGCCGTTTACGGATATCTCGCAGTAACTTTACGTTCGCCTAACTACATAGAAATTGCGTGCAACTGATACAGTGTCGACGACACGTTCGATTCGATCGATCATACGTAGAAACGAGATCTCTAAATTTGTTTAGTAATTTATTATGGTACAGGAAAAGAATATTGCAGGGCTTTCAACTTCGCTGGAATTGAATAGTACTGAACTTTTGGGTTCGCTGATAAAACGAGACTTTTGCGTATTAACGCGTTTTATCTTATTGTTAATATTTGACACGAAAGAATGAACTTCAGAGCGTAATTTAGAGCTTAGACTTTCTACACAGAACCTTGGAATTTCGCGAAAATATTGCGAAATTTAGGACTTAGGCTTCCTATACTTTATAATCCTAGAATTTCGCGAAAATATTGGAAAATTTAGAATTTAGGCTTTGTATATTTTTGAAACTTAGAAAATCGCGAAAACGTCGCGAAATTTAGAACTTTGCCTTTCTATACAGAACCTTGGAATTTCGCGAAAATATTGCGAAATTTAGGACTTAGGCTTCCTATACTTTGTAACCTTAGAATTTCGCGAAAATATTGGAAAATTTAGAATTTAGGCTTTGTATATTTTTGAAACTTAGAATTTCGCGAAAACGTCGCGAAATTTAGAACTTTGCCTTTCTATACTTCAGAAAATTAGAATTTCAGGAAAAGACGTCGCAAAATTTAGAACGAATTTTGCAATAATCTTAATTTTTTCGGGATTTCTTATCTATAGTTCAAGCACTCTGTTCTAACCGCTGTAAATAATCCTTAATTTACTCTTTGTCTTGCGTGTTATTCTGTTATTTTTCTATTTTCTCATTTTATTCTATTTTATTTTTATTTCATTTATTTTTCTTTTTCTTTTTCTCTTCTTTGATTTTCTTCTTTATTTTGTACTGTACATTATACTACTGCTCTGTGTGAATTTCAACGCCTGTATACTAAAGGGTTCTTAAACCCGTTGATTAACAATCAAAATAAATAAATAAATGAATAAAAACTTACAATTAGACTTTTCATATCTTAGAACCTTAGAAATCTTTCTCCCTTAGAAAATTTTCATTTCTTCCGTTATATCAGCAAACTTTCATTCGCAACAACGAAGAATGCTAAATACTTAAGAAGGTTGCATCGCGGAAAGCACCTAAATCCTTTGGTACCATTTTTTAATGGATTTCCATCGTGTAACGTAAATGGAAACAGGCTGAATGGGTAACAGGAAGATTCCTTGGTAATCTGTATTATCGATATTCGTCCAGAGGATTGTGCAATATTAAGCAGACAGAGAGAGAGGGAGAGGGTGGAAGGGAGGAAGTTGGTATGAGGAGTCTCGAGGATAAGATTTAAATGCAGCTAGAATACATCGAAGCTGGGGCCACCATCTTGGCTCTTGAATTCGTAAACGGCTCGGCCGTAGATAAGACTCCTCGAGAATAAAACGAAAGGAGCGTCGACGATCGAACCTGAGATGCTGGGCTGTTTGGAAGTCATTCACAAATCAGGAAACCGGAGAAACGAAAGTTTTCTGAACAGTGGTAAACCACCTTGGACAGAAATTCGAAAATTCAACGTCTCGAATTGAACCTTCGTTCAATTACCGAAACGAACAACGTACAGTCCGTCAATGATATTAATACCTTATACGTAGGAGTAAACGAAACAGATTGTTTCGTGTATAATGTAGGGAAGAAATTTCACGTATTCCGTGTTATTCGAACTTCCCCATTGGCTACACGTTTATTTTTTCAGTATCCTGTTCAGGAGGAAAGTGTAGGTTGCCTATACGCAAACAGGTCAGGCACACGGTCCGGATAAAACTAGCATCCCCCTCAGTGAATATTTAAACCTCTATTCACTGCATTCTTTTGTTCCTTCGATATTTAAATAAACCAGGACCGAACTAAGAATAAAACAGCCGCGAATTCCGCGCTGTTCATCCGTCCTGTCTCACCTGTTCATTCTGACTCGAAATAAAACCGTGCCGCGTCAGCCAACAGTTGAAGGGTTACCCGGAGCGAAAGGATATGGAAAGACGGAGTAGAATCACTGATAATATTCCTGCAGGCTAGCATACTCGTACTAATAGATTTGTGTTCGCCTAGAAACGAACGAGAATTTCATTTAAGACAACACGAATCTGCTTCTGCCGAACGAGATGAGAAATGTAACGTGTTTCTTAACCCTATCGCTGCGGCAGATTGTACTGTATAGGTGACGCGCTTGGTAGACGATAGATTTTCAATAAGGGCCGCAAAGTCTTTTATTTTTGCGATTTAAAATTGAAAATTTTAAGTTTTTAAGTTTCTTTTATTAAACTGAGACAGAAGTGCGCAAAGAGCGAAAATTGAGGATTAAATGAAGATGAAAGTGTGCCAAAAGACACCATGGGCGAGTATATATTTAAAGCGCCTATAGGCATCAACAGCATTTCTATAACAATATTGAAATTTGAAAAATCATACGCTGGATTGTAGATGATACCTATGAAAGAAATTGCCAAACTTTGTCAATTCTTAAACGCCTCATGACGATGTACCCATTTAATACCGAGAATGTGCTCGAAATCAGGAATAGATTTGTTAGGGATTTATTCATTGACTGGAGGCGATTGGAAAATAGAGTGAGAAGTTTCGAGATGGAGGACTAGAGTGTGTATTTTCTACACTTCGAACTACTGTATAATTCACGATTGCTGAATGATAAATCGCGACTGACGACGCTGATGAGCTAGAAAGTTAATCTTAAAGATGATTGCCTTGCCTCCGAGAATTGACGTTCAGATCCATTTCGGTGTTCTACGTTGGCCAGAGATTAAGTGGAGTGCACTGAACGTGACAAAAGTTTGCCTACGAAGTTTCTTCTCCAGTTTGTTACACAGTTGAATCGAGCCAGCGACTGGCCGATCGGCAGGTTGAACGAAAAATAGCCGTGCGACCTTTTTCAAACCTTTCTAACTTTCTTACTTTTCCAAATTTCTTCAAAAATCCCGCTAGAACCTCGTTCTCCACACCTGCAGCCATAAGCTGAGCGAAAAATGAAAGAAAAAATTTTAATTTCTCTCCACCTAATATATCGAACTGTTCCCTGAAATCTGAACCTGATAGAAGGGAAATTCGCGACAATGTAATATACAGGGTAATCGTTAAACACTGCCACGCAAACATTCGCGTGCATTTTTCTCGCTAGTCGAGCGTAACGGGGATTATACGTCAAAGTGTAGAAATAACAGCGTGAAAAAATAGCTGTTGCTAATTGTGATACACAGTAACGGCTAGACAAATAATTCAACCCAGCGCGGGGGTCGTAAGAGTAATATCGATCGATTTTGAACGAATATTGCTGAGTTGTGCGTACAGCAGAAAAAAAAGAAAGAAAAAAAAATTTCACCGGCAATAAACCACAAATCATTGTTTTATGAATATTCAGGAACCAGCCGCGAAAATAACGTCGCGGCGAGAGATCGATCGGCATTTCCTTCCTTCCTTCATCCTTATGCCGTCGTTTCAAGCTCGCCTTATGCAAATGTACCCGCCATATCGCGCTCAACCTTGTCTTCCTTTCAGCTGCTTCCACTTTTCCGTCAAAATCCTAGCCTACGTCGGTGGCACGCGTGCACGCGTGCACGATACCTCACGATCCTCTCTCTCTTTCTCCCGGAACGGATCAAGACAAGGTTACACGGAGTAAAGCTCTACGCTGATACGATGCTGGTTAAAGCTTATCTCTCTGAGATAACTTAATGTCATGACGAAATAGCGATGCACCCTCCCACCGATATTCGCTTTAAATGGAAACCTCGCGAAGTTTCTCTTGATGAATCGTACAGTTATACAAGCTACATTGTGATAACTTGCACTATTTGTAATTGACGGAATTTGCAAAGGCAATCGACGATAAATGGTTAGATACTTCCTCTAACTTTCTCATTTCTCCGTATCTAAATATCCTCGTATACCTGTTATCGTGCTTCGGATGATCATTTTTCAAACGGTGACTTGCCCCCCCACTTTACCGAGGAAAGCCTAGTTGATACTTTTGTTTCGAGAGAAACGTTCGTAATTACTCGTGAAATAATGTTCCGCGAGAGGAAAACATTCGATAGAGCATAAACAGGAAAGTGTAGATGAAGGGAACTTTGGGAAAACTGCTCGGAGCGTGGAGCTGAAATCTATCTTCACCCTGATAAAGTTTCCAACGAAGTCTCGTAATTTCATTCTCCATGGCCGGCGGATAAATCGAGGAAAAGCCAGGGACCAGTCTCTCCTTCTTATTCTACGCTGCTTAGCAGCCTGCTCGTCTCATTCGACCGGCCACAAAGAAGATTGTTACTGGCCATTTTTCCTTCCTCGATCCTCCCTTTTACCCTAGATCCTTCTACCTAGTAGCAACCAACCATCGAGCACTAACTCTTCTCTTACAACCTTTCAAAGCACACTTCTTACGTGTGTTCATTACCAAGGTAGTTCCTTCGAAACTTTACCTAAGTACCGTCGTGAACCCGAAAAAGGTAGCAAATCGAATACACGGATAAATTAGAAATCGTCTTTACATTTGTCAACTCGAGAACGAGACTTACCGTTCGAAGTCCTGGGTTTTTCGCGGAAATCTCGCCAGGAGAAAATTAGCAGGTTCGAAAATGATCTCGGAATGGTGTTCCGTTCGATAAGTGAACCGCTAACTCGAGGCAAAAATGAAATGCTTGTTCATTCTTGGTCACGTAACGGTATCGCGGAAAGGACTTGAAGCAGTTTCAAGCCCCCAAAGAGTTTTAAGGTGTTCGCTGGCTGCAAGACCTGCGGGACTCATAACGCTTGCTGAAGTTTCCGGATTTTTCAATCTCTCCAGGAAAATTTCTACCGTCCTCCGCGGCGCCGTGTAAACGAATCGTCTATTAAGATTCATTGTGAAAACTTTTCAATCGGCTTACCCAGGAGCAATAATAAAAAGAGGCCAAGTAAAAGGGGGAGGGGAGCTTTTAATACAAAGAAAGCTAGACGAAGTTGGAAGTTAAAAGCGTGTAATCTTCGAATAATTTATGGACGGCGATGCTGCACGTCGTTGCTACTGATTAATGATTCTTCTACCGGTATCTCTCGTTCAACTGCGAATTCTCACGCAAGACTTAAAACTGCTGATTTTCGCGAGGAGTTATTAATCGACCAAGAGAACCCAGAGAGCACAGATCGCAGGTATACCCGAGGGGCTCCACAGGGAACTCGACAATTCCGGGTTTTCAACAGAAGAGAGTGGAAGATGTACGAATCGTACGATATTTGTCACGAATTTATAGTTCCTTTGATCGCGCGAGAATCTCTGTATCGGGACGGATAAGGTCAAAGGACTCGTTCGAAACTATCCCCCGGAGGCATCGAACAAACTTACGATATTCCAAGCATCCGCGGGGATCACAGGTCAGGTAAATAACGCTTTTTATTTTTGGACGCCAGCGCGGATAACCTCACGAAGGCTTCGCGACTTCATCCCTGTGTCAGCAGATTTTCACGCTGGAAGCTAAAAGTAGCTGAGCTTCGGTTATGAAATATCGGCAATGGAGCTTAAAATAGAACTCTCAGTGGCGACCGGGATGATATCGGTTATCGTCATCACGTCAATATTTGTCCTCTATTTTCTTTTTTTTCTCCACATGAAAATTTCTGCCCGTATAGGAATGATCGAAGAAGTGAAGCACGTACGGAAAGAGAGGTGTTTCGTTGGCTAAAGGAACATACTTTCTCGTCAACGACGCTGTCTCGTTGAACAATATTTTCTCGGAACAATCGCGGTGGGGAGAGAGTGTGCGTCAAGTGTCTATAATGGGAAAAATAACATCCGCAAGGACGAGCAAGATCGTGCCGCAATATTCCTGGAGAACGACGCTTCGACACTTTGATAAACTGTATCTTATCTGTATCTTACCTTTTCGCCGATATTTCAACTCAATCCTTGTACAACCTAAACCTTCGAGTAAAGGACAAATACCTACTTTAAGGTCGATGGAGCAGATATAGAGCGCTCGTAAATTAACCCTTTCGTGACCAGCACGATGCATACGTTCCACTCGAGTACTGCAACTAAATTTGATCCTAATTTAAGATCCATTACGGACACGACGATTGGCAGATAAATAATAGATCCTTAAAAAAATAACGCGGTCACGAAAGGGTTAAAGTAGCGGCATTAAATGTAATTAGGATAACCCTTAACCCTTGTGTAGCCAACCGGGTACCCATTTCTATATTTTCTTCAGAAATTTTTAATGTTCTTGACAAAATATCGCAAAACGGTTCCAGATCCCCATTCTTTGGACACTTTTATATCGATTGACGTTTCGTGAAAAAAATTGATATAAAATACTTTGAATAATTAAACTTCAAACTTATTTACACGCTTGCTGGACAGTATACTATTTACATTATTGAGGATCTTTAATTTGCGAATAAAGATTGACTCAATCGACTGCAGAGAAAAAAAAACGTTTATTGATACAAATGTAATACAAAACAACAGAGGCGAAAACCCGAGTGAAAAACAGGTACTCAGTTCGACTGTTTAAAATGCGGAGAAGCATTTGTTATGTACTTGGATCGGAACCACTGTCAGCGGACCCATGGCTTTTATGGCCCGGCTTGGGCCGACTTTAAGCAGAGAAACTCGCAGTAGAAAAATTCAAAATATAATCTATTCTCAATAACATTACGCGCAATAAACAGTCCTTCTACTAGTTCTGTACAATCGACGTTGTTCTCGTTAGATGCAAGTGGAAGAAAAAGAGTTGCAGGATCATGTCACCTGTGCCAGGCAGATCCTGCTAAAAACGCAGGAAAACAAGAAAAACCTGTCAGAAATGTTTACTGCCAGTTTGCGATGAACATGCAAACACATGTTATAATTAAAATTTTTTATTTTAATAAATAAGTAGCATTAGCAATTTTTTATTCTGCATAATTTCTTCCCAAAATTTCCATTCATAATTCGTCTAATTATAATTTCTCTTATGTGGGTACCCTGGTACCCCGGTTGTCCAACAACGCTGAATATTTTGGTTGGCTACACAAGGGTTAAAAACTGTCATCAAAGGAAATCACGTGAATGCTATCACGGGTAAAATTTCACCCCGGTATATATGCCAAATATATGTCAAATGCGAGAAATTCTTCTTTGTAGTGGTTACTGCAAATAAACTTATTACACATTGTACACTTAACCCCATTTCTCGAGCAAAGCCTGCCTTGGTGTCGATGTAGATGGTATTGTCGCGGTGTCCTTAACATTTCCTTCAATCATTTCTACAATTCTTTCTACAGGTGAGATACAAAAAATACAGGTAAAATACAGGTGTGAAAAGAAAGACCGTTGTAAGAATTTGAAGGACAACAGAGGCTGTGCAGATGCATTGAATACATAATAGGGCCCTGACCGGGGGTTCAGGTCCTTATTTTCTCATATTTCTGTCAATTCCTTTGTTAGAACACTCGAAACATGTTTACTTTGACTCCTGACCGATTTCACAAGCGCGCTATTTTTGTTCCGTTCCACCTCTGTCGGTGGAACTTTCGGCCTTGAACTTCAACTCTCAGAATACCTCGTGAAAACACAGTGTGCATACAAGGTGTGCATAGTGTCAACGTCTCGTGTTTTCAACGTAACGTGTAAGTATGTAGACAAGGCTTGTTCACATCGGATGACATTCTTCTTTCCATTCGCGCTATCTCCTTCTGGTGCTCCGTCGTTCATAAAAAACACCGCGGGAACTTTTTCGATCAAAGTTACATTATATATCATACGCGGTGCGTTACGAGGCAAACAGTGACAATGTGATAACCGTGGGTTTTACAACGGAATTGCGTCCGCGAACTTTCCGCTTTTGCGCCCCGTTCCTGTTTATAAAACGGAAAGTTCGTCCGATTTCATTGGGTCGCTTGGCCGCAAATGCAAAGTTTTCCACGGTGAATCGGACAACGGATAGCGGGCAGCGATTTTTATTCATTTGGAAAGTTTTTAAACACTCCCCAACTATTCTTGTCGTCCTCGGTTAAACGTGGAAAGGATACTCGAGATTCCTTACTAGCCGTCCGATCGAAAGAATTTAACGAAGAATTTCAACGAGGGGCTATTTTATCGTCGGGATAGTCGCACTCGCGTAATTGTTGCACTACGCGAAATGTTTCCCCGATGAAACGCATAATGGTGCCAATAAATCGCGCTCCATTATCGAACGTTCACTACTGTTTTCCGATTTCCGCGAATATTTCGTAATATCGCCTAGCCAATGCTACTAGAAACGTATGAGCTGTCCCGTGTTTGATGAACAGCTTAATATTAAAATCTATACACATTTACGACACTTTGATATACCAGCGTGTTGTTCATCCCCATAGACACATCGATATCCACTGACTCCGACCGTACGAGAGTAGAAATGATAGAATTCTGGAACGAGAGTTGCGTGCACGGAAAATACTTGAGCTCTACTAGAGCGGTTAGAGGTGCGAAAGAAGAGTGTTTCAGACTGTGAGTATACCGTGACTGTCACTTAAAATCGTACACCTAGCGGTTCGGCCGTTTTTTTTTTTTTTTTCAATAAAACGTGAAAATTGTACTAAACGATTAAAACCCATACGCAGGCATTAATGCTTCGTTATTTGACGTATAGCAAAACTATAACAAAATGTTTAGTAATACTTAGTTGTACCTATAATATCACTCTTGGACGGTGACTTGCCTTGCCTTAGGAACGCAAGCCTGTCTATTGGATGGGATGACTTGTGCGTGGAATGACACTACACCTTTTTGTTAGCTTAACAAATAAAAATATAAATTTATTGTAACGATGTGAATCGCGGTACGTGTATAATTTTCTCCTAAACGTTTCTTCCAGTCCCTTGTCCTATGAGGCCTCAACGAGGAATGACTTGGTCCCGTTACCTTGTTGCGCCGTCCAGAACGGTCACTCTCCTAAGTCACGGCGACGAGAACGTTCTTCCCTCGCTTGGTCGTGATGCTCAACCAAACCAAGTAGCCCATAGATGTCGGGTGTTTTATAGATGTGCTTTTTTTTTTTGTTACGTGTCCAAATGTAAGGTTGGGGATTTGAGAGGTACCGTGTAGTGAGTAGAAAAAACCGGAAAGGGAAACTAATCAAGAGAATATTTCGGTACCGAACATAGTAAATCAGATAAAATTTGTCATTACGTATGAAACTTAGCTGTGAGTGAAAAATCGTACAGAAAGAATTAGATACATTTTCACAATAATATGTAACATAAATAACTTACATTGATATTTTGTAAGGTAACTGTTTTTGCACGAGTTCGCGATGCAACGCGATCTATTTTACTAAATACGGCGCGTTCATGAAGATCGTAACTCTTCACTCCGATGTTTCGACACCGCGTATCGTACAGTGTTTTTTCCTTACGAACGTTTCCGGAGGTAAGGAATGATACTTTCGATGTGTCTTTTGGTTTTTACTTGTTCTCATGAAGGGTGTATTTTGAACTGTTATTTTGTGGTGGTGCGTGGGTATATATTGGGTCGGTGTATGTTCTGATTGGTTGGACGTTGAAGGTGGTGGAAAAGAAGGTCTCGAAAAATGCGGAGGTGTGATTGGATATTAGGAAACTAGTGGAAGGAGAACGTGAGGGTGAAGGTGGTGGGCAAAAGTTTAAATAATATGGGAAAAACCCGGAAAGGGGAAAGGGATAGGAAACATGACCAGGATGCGACGTGAACTGTTTTATGGTAGGAAAGGAATTTGTTAGGGGCTAGGAAGACGGCGGGAAAGGACTGTTTATTAGTTTATGGCTCATTACTGGCCGGTGGGCTGCGCGACCGGACAAGGACAATCGAACAGTAACCAAATGCATTTTCAACACATTTTAGTCGTCGAGGAACTGATCTTACCAAATTTTCACAAAATTCAGGTGTTATATTTAACCATTCCTCTTGTAAAGCTTTTCTAAGACTTTCCTTATTTGTAATATCGTGTGATCGTATTTTCCTGTCTAATTCGTTCCACACATGTTCAATTACATTAATAGCGGGAGATTGGGGAGGTGTTTGCAAAAATTCGGCCGAGTCGCTAGGTGTACGATTTTAAGTGACAGTCACTGTATGTATTCGGTGGAAGCGATATAGCGAGGTCCATATTCATATTTAAAATTTCTGGTTACAATCGTCGTTCATTTAACCCTTTGCGGTCCTATGTCGTGTCAGACTCGGCGTAAGAATCTTTGCCTTCAGATATCGTGTAATGATAAATGATAAACCACATTTTTGTGCATTATACCGAAGCTTAGTATTTTACAACTAATATTACGCTGAAATATTGAAATAAAGGGACGCTAAATGATACCGACCGAACGATTACGAACTAACTGGACTATTTGGACCGCAAAGGGTTAAGATATGCGGTATTAACCCTGAAACTTCTAAAAAGAAGGTTTCTCAAACCTACAAGTCGTTATTATTTATTATTTATCTCTGAAAATTTTTCCTTTGGTATTTCTCGTGACAGCTTCAGGTCACGTATTGGTGAAAAGTAAATTGAAAAGAGAGAGAGAGAGCACAGGGTCAGAGTGGAAAAGTCATCGCAGTAGGTCAAGGTGGAAAATTCATTGTAGAATAATACTAATCTTATCTGTCCAGCTTTATTGTTTATAAAATACATTTTCTATCAAATTACACCTGCCCGGTCT
>NW_017100191.1:1120262-1124634 GCF_001263275.1 Habropoda laboriosa | reverse complement strand
ACTTCATTCTGCCCGTATCATTTCTACGTCACGTTGAACTCCTCTTTCTAGAGTTGTTTAATATCGGCGCTTGTGATCGGATATGAAATTTTGACGCGTGAAATTGAACACAGCCGCGGCAGAAATTGTGGTCGCAGTTTATAAACCGGTCGAGAATATACAGCGGGCAGCCTAGTAATTTTCTGGGTTGAGTGAGAGAACGATGAGCCAAATTGCTAGGCTCGTTCGTTATTTGCATTGTTAACCGTCGAACGGCCGGGGCGAACGGGGGAAACGAACGCATTATGTAAAATCGTTCAGCATACGCGCTTAATAAAGGTGAGCATTATTCAATTAACGAATAACGCGAACCGTGCAACGATAATCGTGCCCGAAAACGAAAATTTAATCAGCCCACGTTTTTCCACTGTGCCAGTATTTCGTTTGCATTCGTCATGTTGCGCCCAAAATACTCGTAATTTGTCCACTCGTCTGTTAAAATACTCTCTCTCTCTCTCTCTCTTGGAAAGACCTCCATTTGGCGAAACAGAGGAACGGAAGCAGTTTGAAGAGTCGTGAACATAAACACATTCGCGCGAGAATCGTTAACTCTCCTTTCTGGTTGTTGCCCGTAAAACGATTCACGCCTTGGCTCGTTGTCACGCTGAATTTCACGACTGCCGCAATCTTAACTGGTAATTAATTGTATCGTCAACTGATCCCGTTGTTTGGAAGAAATATTAAGGTTGCGCGAGAGTTTAGTATCTAGAGGCGTCCGTCCAATTTCCCTCGACGATTATTTTATAAGTTTATTCCTCGATATTAGGAGTTCGAAACGCCGTTGAAATTTTCGCCTCGATGATTAACGGTGAACTTTCGGAAGGTGGGGGTGGGGGTGGAGGGGATTCATTAAAAGCGAACGCCAAGAAATAAATCTCGTTTAACTGGAGAAAAGCGACTCTTAAACTTGTTAACAGTATTACACCAGCAAGAGCAAGGAGTTATCGTTAATAAAATATTTGTGGAGATTTTCAAACGGGATGAGAAAGAAATTCGCACGACGAGTAGACGGGATATAATCAGATATGGCATGAGTGCAATACGACAAAAAAAGACCACGAGGACTCGAGTGTTTTTCTTTATTTTCAAATAAATTAAAAATCCTCTCCCCCGGGGGGTCATACGCTATTTCTGCTGGCTATGTTCCGCGCAATTATGCGCATGAATTAATTATAAGAAAGTCAAGCGGCCGAATAAAATTAAATTACGCTTTTTCCTCGTGGTTCGTGTAACGCTGATCCTTTCCCTGGCTAACCGCGACCACGTAAATGAGACGAACGCTCGCCTCACGAAAGGGAATACCGAACGTATAAGAAATTCGAGGGTGAAAATGAAATTGCACACCCGTGGTAAGCGCTCCGCGACATTAAAATGAACGGTTTTTCCGACGTTCGACGTCACCTGATTCTACTCGAGAGGACCACCACCGGCCCCCCCAGACAATAGACGAAAATTGAAAGCAGAAAGCTGGTTCGGAAGAAGCTTGGAGAAAGACTGAAACGCATTACCATCGAGATAGTGGTCGATCGACAGGGAAGAGTTGAAGCCAACCAACGAGAAACGACTTCTAACGTTCTTACCCTGCAGACGATGGTGGAAACTCGTTCAAAAGAGAAGCTCGGAGCACCATTAAACGGTGCAAGAGAGCGACAATGGCCGTGGGGGCGAGAGACGACAAAGGCGATCGTACGCGCGGCGTAACTTCCATCCTTCGCTTTCCTTCCTTCTATTTTTCGGTCGTCACCGAAAAGGATGCAGAGCGTACCAGGGTGAGTATCAATTACACGGCTGCCTCCCTGTTAGAGTTTTCCGGAAATTCGCGTAGTAAGTCAAGCCCGGGGACACTGGGGAACTCTCCCCGGAGGGCGAACAATGCACGGAGGTCGGCCGCTTTTGCATTTGCATATGAATTGGGGGAGCCCCCGGCAACCGTAGGTCGTCACCTCCGCGACCACTCGCACCAGCCGCAGAACACGACTATCCAGCCTCCCTGACTACCTTTCTCCTCTACCTAGACTGGCCAAGGGGCTTACGAAAGTGGGTGTACACTGTGTGCCACCGGCTGGTTAACGGCCAGTCACTGGATACTTCGAACTACTCTCGCGACATAGCTGGACGCGGATACTTTGCCTGCTTCCTTGCTTGTTTGCTCGATGTTCTTCCTCGCCTCGAGCACTTCCTCAACCCTTTAGCCGGCCTCTAATTACTCTGCTAATTTGCTCTTTGGATCTCGATTTTTGCTGAAATTTCAAAGGCTGACCATCTGGGGGAGAGATTAGGGGTCCTTATTCTGTGCGTAAAAAATAATTGAAGACGGACTATTGACTATTCTCAACAACCGCGTCAAGGATCTTATTGGTATACAGGGTAGGTCATGTAAAACAGGACACCTAACTATCTTCTCTAGCTACGGTGGTACGAGAAAATTTGTATACACGGTTTATACAGGCAAGGTGGTGACTCTACATGCAAAAATAAGTCGAAAAAAAGAATAACGCTTTTTCGTATCGGGCTTCGCTTCCGAATGACCATTTAACGAATAAAGTATGGCGATTATACGAGTATGCCACTCTGCGTTCGAAACGTTAGGAGATACGGGTTTATAATTTTTGAGTATGAACCACCTCTCAAAAAAATCTGAAAAAATTATACATTAATAACCATAACAGGCTGCTAAAACTGTAGAAAAATGAACATGGTCACACGAGAAACTAAAATAATAATATAAACGAACATCGGCTTTTGATTTTTGTAGGTACCGTCCCCCACTTCGAAAAATCTGAAAAAATTACACATTAATATCCATAACAAGACACTAATACTGTAAAAATATAAACGTGGTCATTTGATAATTTCAATATAAAAACAACATTTATAAACTTTCCGAATTTTTTAAAAATCGATTTTGCAGTGAACAATTCTGAAAAAATTCACAGACACGTACGCCATTGGGTAGCACGTCCATGATATTTTTCATAAGTTTTCATCGAGTAGAACAAGAGAAATAGAGCTTAAACTGTAAATTGCGTTTCACCCGGTAACTACCCTAGTAGTAGGGGTACCAGCTTGATACTTGGCAGAAAGGGTTTTCTTCGAGTGGTCTATCGAATGATATGCACAAAGATCGATTTGGCTTGGGGGCACTTTTACCATGCTTATTCGGCTAGGCCCTTTAAATGGTTTCAATGGGTGAATAAGATGGGAGAGAAAATTTTTTTATAAATGCCATTTTTACACGAATGTATATACTTTTTTCCACTGTGTGTTGTAGCAGACATTGATGTGTATTTAAGCATGCATAATGATACGACTAGAAAATTACCTTGGACTTTAAAATATCTTATCAAATGTGAAACTTCTTTTCTTCCTTCTTATTATCCTTTGAAACCATTTAAATTACGTACAAAAATTGTCTCATACAATACAAAACCTGACTCGAACCATACTATACATATAGTCCAGGATGAAACGCATCATTCTTTCCCTTTTAACCCCTTAACCTATGATTTCTTTTTTGATTATGTATCTAAGCGTCAGCCATTTACTGTTTTAGCACTGTATCAGGTAACGAAAGCTAATCTGTTACAGATTAATCACATTTAGTAATCTTCAGTCTGACGAATTAAAAAGAAAGATAGGATTACAACTACTTTTCTCACATTTTGACCAAAATCTCTACCACGAGTGTGATACGTTGTTACAGATTAAAGGGTTAAATTCTGCCTATCATCTCTCTGCTTAATTCCTCCTTCCACGACCAACCACCATGCAGGTTATTTGACAAATTATAGATCCAAGGAGGGTTTCGATGCAATTTTCTCGAAAATTCTGACAGTGATGGAGGCGAAGATTAGGTCTGCGTTCGTTGTTTTTCTTCCCACCTAGCGTCAGGTAGTCTTCAGAGTTGCACTCTCGATATCATTGAGAGTTACCACGAAAATCAATTAGAGGGAACGAAGTAAAGAGTAGCGGGTGCGGGTAGAGGAAGGGATGGATAGATTTATTACCCTGCACGGTGAGTACACGTGTGTTGAAACGTAGAATGGCACCCCTACCCCAGCGGAGAATTACACCGCCAATTACACCGCTCGTCATCTTTTCAGCATCGTAAAGTTCTCTTCCCTCGCTCCGCTTAATTCTTGCTTCACGCGATGCTATACGATTCACGATTCGGCCAAGAACGACGGTACGTGTTCCGGACCTCTACGTTTGCGAGAGAAAAGGTGGTAATTCTTGGTTCACGCTGCGCCACCGCGTGCTGTCGATTGGAAAACGTAAATTTCCAGCCGGAGAAAAGGAGCACGGGGAATCAGTGTTTTATAAAAGTTAAATG
>NW_017100191.1:1103696-1120226 GCF_001263275.1 Habropoda laboriosa | reverse complement strand
CGCGCGTAATGTTATTCCATGCAGAATACGGTCGAAATTCGCTTCCTGGCCGGAGAAGTTAACTGGTTTGGTAACCGATATACTGTACTCGTATCGAGACATCCAAGATATACCTACAGATTCCTGTCCATAAGTATTAACCCTGGGACTACTGAATCTTGAGCCATCACGTGGAATCCTAAGGGTGGGCTTTTTGAACCCGTACTTCTTCGAACGTATGTCTTGAAAAAGTTGTTTCTTCAAGAAAGTTTTACGACATTTGAGTATGTCATTGTAAGGAACACGGAGAACTTTGTTTTAGAAAGAAAATCTACGACGTACTTTGTTATTTACACTAACGAGAAAAAGAGACAGTTTACAGACACAGAACACAGACGTTTACAGATACAGACTATTGCACGATTTGCATTCGCCTCTTATTTATACAGGGTGTCCCACGTAACTGTCGCCACGATTTTTCGGGCACTTTCGGTAGCCAGATAAAAAAAATATTTCGATAAAAATTAATTAGTTTTTAGTCGGCTACGAAATGCAATAGAAAAAAATTCAAAAAAGAAATTTGTTCATGAAAAATGAAGGTGACATTCATTTTTTTTAAATAGCATTACATATTTTTTAGTACATAATAGTATTGCTTATGTCAAGACGAGTTCAACGGCCTAGTATACTATGACCTTGACATGTCTTTAAACTCAAAAATGCGAAATCAATGAATTGCTATGCCTTCAATCTGTAAGAAAGTGTGGAACACATGAAGCAGTGAATTAAAACAGCGTTCGAAGAAGTTCGTCAGGAGAGCATTAAAGAAGCATTAAAGAAGCATTAAATAGAAATTTGCAGAGCTGTGTCTGCAAGAAAACGGACTACAATTCGAACATGTACTAAGTTAAACGCATGTGAGTTAGATTTTTATACGTTCTTATAGAGTCGGCCTACCTCCACGTAAAAAAAAAAAATGTAGGGTCGATTCCACAACTGTCAGTAAAATGTAGCCTCGATTCGACAAGTGTCAGTAAAATGTAGGGTCGGCCTACATCCACGTAAAAAAAAAAAAAAAATGTAGGGTCGATTCCACAAGTGTCAGTAAAATGTAGAGTCATAGCAGCAGAAAAGGTGCTAAACAATTAGAATTAAATGTAACGATAGAAATTATTGCAATAATGCGTAATGCAATTGAAAAATTGAAAGAATCAAAAGAAAAAACGCGAATTTGTATCTTTCTCGATTCTAGAATATAAGAAAATTTGAATAAAATAC
Source organism: Habropoda laboriosa (assembly GCF_001263275.1). Classification (NCBI taxonomy): domain Eukaryota; kingdom Metazoa; phylum Arthropoda; class Insecta; order Hymenoptera; family Apidae; genus Habropoda; species Habropoda laboriosa. The sequence continues at coordinate 1,118,969 of NW_017100191.1, read as the reverse complement.
GCGACGAGAATTGGGGAGAAGCATAAGTTAAACGCGTAAAAATATTCACTAATAAACGAACTAGGGATGAAGCTATTATTTCAATACGCGATGCACTGACTCTAGTATTTACTAAAATTCAAAAATTCTCGTATAAATTCCGAAAATAGATTATTAATTACGGTAAACTACTGAGACGGTTTAATTTAGTGTGGGCATGGTGCTGCTTTAGTTTGAAATGATTTATAAACACATAATTAACAGAGGAAAAACCGTGAAACGGCAAAACGTCTACATTCTAATTGTTATAACATGTAAACAAAACTTTAAATTTAGTGTAAACAGAAAAAATATATAATACAATTTATTTCACGGTATTGCAACAAATAAACGTTGAATAAATATTTAATTCGTATAAAAACAATTATTTAACGTAATAATTTTACCTTCACTATGGCTATTCTTAATCTACGACCACAGGTCAACCTGATATCTAATCCTTACGAACTTTAAATTCAGTCTAAACTGAGAAAATATATAATACAATTTATTTCACGGTATTGCAACAAATAAACGTTGAATAAATATTTAATTCGTATAAAAACAATTATTTAACGTAATAATTTTACCTTCACTATGGCTATTTTTAATCTACGACCACAGGTCAACCTGATTTCTAATCCTTACGAACTTTAAATTCAGTCTAAACTGAGAAAATATATAATACAATTTATTTCACGGTATTGCAACAAACAAACGTTGAATAGATTCTTAATTCGTATAGAAACATTTATTTAAAATAATAATTTCACCTTCACTATGGCTATTTTAAATTTACGACCAAGGGTCAACCTGATTTTTAATCCTCCGAACTTGATTTCACAACGAGAAAGTAATAAGATCGTTGAAACGTACTTATTTGTCAAAGAAACTTGCAAAAATGTATAAATAATAATATGTAATGTTTTAACAAATTTTTGGAAGTATAAATTAATAATAAAATTGTGAAAATTAATAAATTATACGTTATTATAACATTAATAGAATTATGACTAAACCGAAGTTCGAAGTCGAGTATTTAAAGTCTGATATTACGTGCCTAGCGAGTGCCGGTAATTGTTAAAATTTGTTTAATAATTAGTAATAGAAATTCTAATTGATTCTAATGTATACAAGTGTTACAAGAAGGCTGAGTGTGTACAGGGTGGACATAGACTAGCTAGTAGCCCCCGACCACTCTATTCACATCTCAGAACCTTCAGGTCAAAATACGCCGCGAAGTGTCTAGGGCCCAGTATAAAGGGTAAATGATTTCGCGGGACATCGGCGGGTCCTTATATACCTGCGGTACCCTCTCCCCAAAGTCATTAGCAAAATCGTCGGTTAGGTCAGGCGGGAAATTTTCGCGGGAGATTTTCGCGGGAGATTTCCGATATCGTAACACGGTATAATTTATCAATTTTCACAATTTTATTAAAAATTTATACTTCCGACAATTTGTTATAACATTGCATATAACAATTTATACGTTTTTACAATATTCTTCAATGGAAACATAGGTTTTAGCGTTCTCGTTACTTACTCGTGGTTAAATTAATTTCGTAGGGATTAAAAATCAGGTTGACCTGTGGTCGTAGATTAAAAATAACCATAGTACAGCTAAATTTATCGTGTTAAATAATTCTTCTTACACGAATGAAAAATGTATTCAACGTTTGCTTGTTACAATACCATGAAATAAATTATTTGTGCAGTTCTGTGCATTTTCTGTGCAGTTCAACCTAATTTACTTAAATTTACATTGCGAGACAGTATACTGTAACAAGTAGTAACAAGCAAACGTTGAATAAATTCCTAATTCGTATTAAAAAAATTATTTAACACAATAATTTCAGCTTTATTATGATTATTCTTGATAAATGACCACAGGTCAACTTGATTTTTAATCGTTATAATCTTTAAATTCAGTGTGAATAGAGAAAATGTGTAATATAATTCATTTCACGATATTATAACAAACAAACGTTGAATACATTTTTGATTCGTAGGAAAAGAATTATTTAACACGATAATTTTAGCTGTACTATCACTATTTTTAATCTACGACCACAGGTCAACCTGATTTTTAATCCCTACGAAATTAATTTAACCACGAGTAAGTAACGAGAACGCTAAAACCTATGTTTCCATTGAAGAATATTGTAAAAACGTATAAATTGTTATATGCAATGTTATAACAAATTGTCGGAAGTATAAATTTATAACAAAATTGTGAAAATTGATAAATTATACCGTGGAATTCGCGTTTTTTCTTTTGATTCTTTCAATTTTTCAATTGCATTACGCATTATTGCAATAATTTCTATCGTTACATTTGTATGTATTCAACGTTTGTTTGTTTTAGTGTCGTGAAATGAATTATATTACACATTTTCTCTATTCACACTGAATTTAAAGATTATAACAATTAAAAATCGTGTTGACCTGTGGTCATTTATCAAGAATAATCATAATGAAGCTGAAATTATTGTGTTAAATAATTTTTTTAATACGAATTAGGAATTTATTCAACGTTTGCTTGTTACAGTACCATGAAATAAATTATATTATACGTTTTCTATATTTACACTAAATTTATCGTTCTATTTGCATGTCATAGCAATTATAACTACACATTATGCTGCGTCTGTTTGTTTTTTCTGTGCTGTTCAACCTAATTTACTTAAATTTACGTTGCGAGACAGTATAATATTTACAATTCTGCCTGAATTTTTGAAATTCAGAAAAACACCGGTAAACTTCCATTGCATTTAAACGATATTCTCCACCAAACTGGTCAAAGTACAGTAACACTTGTACTGACACTTGTGGAATCGACCCTACATTTTTTTTCTTTTTACGTGGATGTAGGCCGACCCTACATTTTACTGACAGTTGTGGAATCGACCCTACATTTTTTTTTTTTTCGTGGAGGTCGGTCGACTCTATGTGATAAACAATTGGCAACAAAACGGTGGCTCTCCTTCTACATTGGACGGGTAATGTGTACAGGTATTTAATGTAATTTTTTAGCAATTTGTTTTTGTAATTCATCCAAAGCGACATATTATGAAATTAAATTAATCACTCAATAAGTATTAACATTAGATTGTTTCCTCAATATGGCCATGGTGGTCATCAGTGACTGGAGTGCCTCAAATGTTTAGAATAATTAAAATAAAATAAATGTTGTCAACTAAAAATTTTGAACGTCATAGCTAGCTAGACATTATTTTCAATTGAAACAAAAAATTATAAAGCATAATACTATAATCTTATGCTTAAAATAATCAACATGTTTTTTCTTGTGGCCGCCTGACAGCAACCTGTAAATCTGGCGCGACAGTGAACGTGTTAATAAGTAAATGTTGTTCAAATTATATCGTGTTTGATATCATTTTCATCAGAAAAGTCTCACCAACATGTTAAAAAAAATTCCAGATGATAAAAAGTAAAATTGGAGAAATTATATTTTTCTATTATGATTTGTGGAGCCGTGAAATCTCGTAAAGGAAACCGACTGGTGTAGCATTACACGATTGACTGACTGCGAGAGAGTTAACATGGGCGCAACAATGACGCAGACCTAGGCGTAGGACCACCTATACCGTCACTTGTAGAATCCAAACTTACTGACTCTTGTAGAGAATTTACTGTACGCTGTCACATGCGTAATTGATGTCACTTGGGTTGTTCGGCCGTGCCGACAAGCCGAACAATAGATCGGTATTCCCGATAGACCAGCACGTCCAAAGAAGCGAGGTCTTAGCCGGCATGAAAAATACTTTACGACACCCAAAAACTCGACGCCTCTCACACCTGAACACCACATGACCTTAGATCATAAACAGACCTCCAACAAGCAATATAACAAATGTAAGAACAAATTCCCCACTTTCACACCACCCGAAAAAACCAATCACCACACACTTCCACCACCTACGACAGTTTCACACCACCAATCACAACACGCGCGTAGTTTATGAAATAGCGAACACCACACGACACGATACACAATTTTCCAGTCAGTAAGCTTAGGCATTTCGCGCTCTGTTCACGTTCATTCACAAATACATAGTTTTAACTGCAAACTGTTGTGCGTTAATAGTCTACCTTCCGAGCACTACCTGAATCCCTTATCCCGAGTAGATTCCTTAAATGGTCTGACTCAAAAAGAGGGACAATTATCGGTTTCGCAACAAGCACATCGCGATTCGTAACAACGCCGATAAATAAATTTCCAAGAATTCCTTGCACGAAGGAACCAGTTTTAATTTCAAATTTTTCAACTTACGGATTCAACGAACCTCCCTCTTCAAGTGTCACAGGATTAATTGACTCGTAGGATTCATTCTCTCAAATATGAAGTAAACCTGATGAATTATTAAAATTGGCAAAAAATATGTATCGCAAGATTACGCGAATACAACCGGTGTTCCAATACTAACGGACGACAGTGTATATATATACGTGTATATAGAGGATGGAAGAGGGTGGTGCAGCTGAGTTGCTTCATGCATATGTACCCTTCAACAGCGGCTCTGAGCGGCCCCAAGTCACGACGATACACGCACCCCTCGGGAGACGTACATCCGCGGAATATGCAGAGAAGAGTTTATCATTCATTATTCGAGCATGGTTCCGTAATATCCGCGGAATCTTGACAGTGATTACGTCGGCGAGCAACTTTCTGTTGTACCGTGTTCCGGATGCGCCTGGTTTATCGTGTTTAGCGGATCGACCACGAGAAATCTTATCTTGACATGGTAGACTGACTCGTAGACGTAAACTCGTTGGAATGTATCTGCGTGCCACTTAAGATGCCACGATACTATTCAATTTTCCTCTGTTGAAATTGCACATCGTCCCTAGTTAGAAGAATATTCTTCTCTCGGTTAGTTCGAAGCATGCAACTGTACACTTTGCATATCGTTATTCGTAAGTCCAAGTGAGAATGATTGAGGTTGTAAAATACAGAAATCTTAAGATCGAAATTTCGCGATGTTTATTCTCTCGTGTCTGAGATACGCAAAAGTCTCGCTTTGTCGACGAAACTGGAAGCTACTGTTATAGACATATTGTAATAAATTAGAGCTCTTACTATCCGAATATCTGAGTATTCGAAATCCGAGTCTGGAGTACCTATCCGAAATAATATCTAAGTAGGTATTCGAATGTCCGGATTCAGATTTTCTCCGTTAATTACTCAAGCCTGAAGCTTTCCTTGTCTGGATTTAGATTAAAGAAACCAAGTTTAGGTAAAGGGTTAAAGATACTTGGTATCCGATAGACTCGTCGTAAGGAGTATACGAATCTATCCAGATATTCGAATACAAATCACGCGAGTCACTTGGGTCTAAATTGAGTAGCTGCTATCTGAGTATTAGGATACTGTTAGATACCGCTCTAACCTTAACAAATAAGATTTGCCGTCGGGACAAGCTTTGCAACTATGTAAACAGTAAGAACCATAATAAATGAATTTCTGAAGAATAACTCCAGCAGTATACAGGTATCTTTTTCTTAATACGTTCCAGAACTGTTCTATTTCTTTTCCGGTAGACGTATCGCCGAACGAAAAGCAAACACGAAGCAATTAAGTCGTAACAGTGGCTAACGACGAAGATACGCGAGGGGATGGTTCTTCCGAAACGAAAGCAGGGTCTCCGACCCGTTCCGCGGCGGATCGCAGCACGACTACTGTTTACAGGCCACGATAATCCAAGCCGGGTATCCGTAACTTCAGCGTCGGCATGAAAACCAATTAACCCGACGGCACCGGCGTGACCCAGGCTATCAGCCTGTAATCGGGACACATGGAAAATTAGCAAGGACCCGGAAAACGCTTCGGCTCGTTAACGAGACCGATACTGCACCAGGAAGCGAGCAAAATCTCCAAACTGTATCCGCTTCGTGGAAATTTGCGCGTGAAGACAACGCTGGAACTCATCCAGCTTCGCGATTATTGTCAGAAGCGATGGAATCTTTCAAAAATTCCCTTCGATTCCCTTCGTTTTTTCGCTTGAGACATATTTACTCAATCAGTGATGGCCAGGAGAGAAACACTCTAAGTTGAGAACACTGTACCTAATATGGTGACGAGTGTTAGTATGTCCGTGTGCACCAACACGTCGAACCGCTGATGATAAACACAACGGGAGACACAGACTTCACACCAAACGAACTCCAAACCAACCAAGATGACGCAGAAAAACTTCAATAAGTCCACGATCGGTTGACCAACAAGAGGTAGACAATAATGTCGCTTCTCTGTCGCCACTCGAGTGCAAAGAGTTAATATTCGAATCGCACACGGAATTCTATTTAGACTTATCGACATCATGCTTGGGATTATCGCGTATTGAAATCACACTGCTTCCTTATTTATGTCTAACAAGTTGTAAGTTGCAGGTAGGCAATCGCTGTGCTCACGAAAAAGCTTAGAGGGTTGCTTCCAAAAATGTGAGATTTTCCAGCTCACCTTGCTAAATATACGACATACCTCCGAGATGTCAATGTGAAATTTTGGTCAGAGTGATGTCGACTGATTGAGAAATTCACGACACGACAGTATCTATTGAGAGCTTGGAAGCAAAGACGCTAAATGCGTGGCGTGTGGCAATTTTGTGATCAGAACGAGTGGAAACTTCTTTGCCTACAAGGCAATTTTAGGGTCTCTATTCCCTGCTGAGACACTTAACTAGTAAGTATGAAATGTCCGATTACCTCAAGTACCAAGTTTGATACCCGATATCTCTGATATTTCACTTTAGCAGTTCTTTGTTTCTTTCTATTGTGAAGGTATGTCATCAGCCTTTCAGACGCACGTTTTGCTTTGTGATTATCTGCCTTTTGCAGATTAAATTTTGTAAACCATGGATAAGTCAAAAATTCGCGTTATTTTCGAATATTAGTTCCGTCGTGGAACTAATGCAGCGCAGACAACTCGAAATACTTAACAAACCCTTAAACCGACGTTCCTCAAAAATACCTAGTCTCCTCTTTATCCGTGTAATAAACTTGTCGTATGAAACAGTCGTAGAAACACAATTAATAGGTCGCCAGACTGAAACTTTCCATTGCAACTTCGTCTAATAAATTTCGCAACAGGATTTTCGCGAAACATGGAAACCAAATTCTCATCTGTGGAAATGCATTCCGCTATACTACATCTCCATCAAAAGTCGGCACAGAGTTTAATAAACGTCTCGGTGGCTGTGGCAAGGGAAGGTAGCGAGGGTGTCTCCGTTGTTTTGGGATTCCAAGCCGCGAATGGAGGTCAAGGAGGGTTTCTGGATACTGTGTCGGGGCTCTTTGTCCCTAAGGCAAGGGGTAAATTGTGACCTATAAACGCGAAGCGGTCGTCGACGTCCTTGGAACTGAGATACCACGTTCCAGGTTCCCTGAGGGACCAAAAGAAGCAGAGGGGTCGAAGAACGGTGTGCACCTTGAAATTCGCGGGCAAACAGAACTATTCGTGTTTATCTGGTTATGTGCAACTATCTCCTGGGAATTCCTACCTCGAAGACAGGGACACGCAGTTTTTGTCACGACGGATGGTTAAAAGCGTGGAACGTCAGCGAGCGTGTTGCACAGACAACTTGCTCCATTCTCCTTCATCTCTATCTGTTCCCTTCGTATCGCGATATTACCTGGGAATCGTTGCCTTACGCCAACATCGGAACGAAGCTTCCGCTTGTACGCGTCGTTCCTAGGCTTCTGCTTGCCTCTGCATCGTTCTACGTTTCCGCCTGTGCTACACGTTTCCTGCTCTCTCTCTCTCTCCGCGACGCGCGTGTTTTACGCTCGCACAGTGCAGCCTACACGCCACTATGCATTCCACGAGACAAAAGGGTCCGGGGTTGGTAGAGACGGTTAGGTGTGCTCGCCTGTCTGGCTACTAAACGCGTCAGTTCTCGTCGGAACGAGGGATGGTGGTTCTTGAACTTTCTCAAGTGAAATCGATCGACGAAGAATATTAATTGATATTGACTGTTCGGTAGAAGATGGGCGGAGCAAGGACCATCGATGAGTCGTACCAGCTTCCTGATAGACTTAGACTAGTTTAATTAAAATAGTTCAACTATGTACGAAGTTTCAAGTGGAGGAACCTGGGGTGAAGTCGTCTTGAGTGCTTCGGGTGGAAATTTTTTGCTTTAATAAACCGCGAAGTAGAGAGAGCGTTACGAGAATTATTAAAGGTATTTTTCAATCTCGCAAACGCAATGCCCAGGTGAATTTAGATGGAAATGAAAACGGCCAAGGAACGAGGTACAGTGCAAAATTCGCTGAATTTGTCTGGTATGCCAGTAGAAAGTTCCATTCCAAAGGAGAGCTGGTTTCGCGGGATTTAAATATGAACAAGATTTTGTGTGTGTAAGAAAAACTGTTTACTCTCTACCCTTGCCTTTTGCAAGAGTAAAAATTCCGCGGAACTCGTGATTCACAGGCAAGCTAAAGTTAAAGCTGCTAATTAGACGTCACTTAATAGCTACCCCAGCATAGAACGTCTTGAACCCGAAATCCGGCGATTACTCGTGCCAGGAAAATAGCGGAGCAACCTCAAAGAGGCAAAGGTATTTCGTTAAACGTAGCAGCCTGATTAAGGAACGACAAGGAAATTGCCAATTAGCGTTGACGATTCGGAATCGAAGGAAACGTAAACCGCTCGTTCTCCGATCTCGTAAGCCAGGTCCTTTCCTTTTATTTCGCTAGAGTGTCGCCGGCAAATCTTATTTAAGGCAGATTTATCGGCCGAGGCCAGCCCTGAGAGATCGAGCTGGGATATTACGCCGGACCCGGATGCGCCGTTCACAATGCGACTCCTCGACTCAAAAAGTGTCATAACTCAAAAGCCGAGCGCCTCTTCGAGCACTTCCGCCATTCCAGCACATCGTGTGCCAGAATCCATCCTCTTCTCGTCTCGTTGTCCCGCTTCTCTGGCTATTCCACTCCGAGGGACAGAGGAAGAGAGAGCAAACGGAATCCCCGTGGTTTTTGTTAATAACGCGAGGATCACTCGTGGAAATCAAAAATCTCCGCAGCTTCATGCACGACTCGTTCTTTTCATCGAACGTGAAGATGACGAGCTTTTTGCATGGAAACGGTTGTAGCAAAAGTTATTCTTAAAAGAACTGCTCGATATACTTGGCTCCTCATGGTTGTGCTCCCCTAACGCTTACCTCACACAGGAAGTTTTCACTTGGTAAAAACCACCTCGATTACCTGTTAAACTTTTTCAAGTCGTAAACCACCGAGTCACCTGGTGAGTGTAAAAAAAATAAGAATAGTATCGTAAAACAGATTTGATTTCGGTGGTATCCAGATTGGTTACGTTGACGTGCACATTTTCAACCACGTCACGAGCAGAAGTCTCGATCGTTCGCGTTTACGACAACCCGTATCGACGGGGTGTAGGTACATCCTCGAGTACCGAAGAGGAAGCGCGATGTTGAGTTACGATAATCGCGTTTCTAAACATTTCCCCGGCGTAAGACAAAGTTTCGGGCGAAATGGAGCGTACGACGATCGCGGTGGCGTTTCGTACACGCGGAAGAAAGTCGCGCAACTCGTAACACAATCTGCTGGATCTATCGTGCGTGACGAGAGGCGTTGGGGGCATGATCGATGCGCGTGTGTCACCTAGCCAAGAGGAAACGAATCGCCTCTCCTCGCGTCCCATTTTTTCGTCCTCTTTCCCAACGAACTCCATTAGAGCACCGGGATTGGCTAATGTGCGCTCGAGCGAGCACCGCGCGGACGCTTTTTACGGGTCCACGGCCCGCTTGAATAATTGTGTTTTGCAACGTCTGCACTGGCCAAGTTCCGGGCATGGATCCAAAGAAGAATTAAGCAGAGGGAAACTTTTAAAGTCGACCTATAAAAGGCACAATACTCGTTTCACCAGAATTCATTCTCTTCTCGCTATCGATCGTTGTTCGATCATCTCTGAAATATCTCCGAGTGCACGTGTCTTCCAGTGGATTATATCATACAACACGTAGATAGTGCGACGTGTCTACCAAGTGTGGAGTATGGCTTTTAAAGTGAGTGTACATCACGCGATTGACCATTCCTCATTTTTGTCTAAGCGTGATAGGTGAACACGGAGTTTTGAATTGGCACGATCGATCAATCGCTTTCGTACCATTTAATTATTTATCGGCCGGGACATGCTCTCTCGCCGCGCTAACAGAACCGTCCTGTCCTAGTCTACCGGGAGAGTTCTATCGATTCCCCGTGACATCGGTTAATCACTTCGTAAATTGGAAATTCTTCGCAAGATGAAAACGTTTCGTTTCATTTCTTTCTAACTTGCGTGAAAATTTTACACACTTTCAACTTGCTGCATTTACTCTACCAGAACAGTTCCAAATTTCATTACTGTGGGGGTTGCTGGTTTCCGTGATCGAGACTCGAGGGAAACTGGAATTTCCAATTAAATTTATTTAACAGATAATAAAACTGTACGGTGAAACTTACTATAATTCCATACAAGTCTGCGGGTATTGTCTCTCAAAGTTATGCCGTCTCTACTCCTTTTTCCACACTGACCCCGCGCATGCATCTTTCAGACTCTCTTATTCTCGCACTCGCACACTCTATCTCTACTACTACTTTCCTCTCATTCTACGCAGACATACCTCGGAGACATTCAGTCGCGTCGGTTGAAATCCTCGGCTGACCACGCACCCTTCTCAATTATTCAGTCCCGAACAATCTTCTTTCGCACCTCTATCGCTTCAGATCAAGTATTCTCCGTTCTATACTGAACACGCGCAGAAATTCCATCACTCCCACGTTGCTTAATATTTTTCACGCCTCGGAATAATTTCTAAAGTGAAGCATTTGCTGGATGCAGTTGATCGTATCCATTCTGATGCTCTCGGTTCTATTCGACGATCGAGTCGAAGCAGGTCACGCGCACTCGTTTCAACATTTCCACGGACCCGTGATAGGCGATGCCGAAGAGGTGACTTGGAAAGACAATCACGGTCACCACCATCACGATTATGTGGCCCATCCACATTACGAGTTCTCGTACGGTGTGGAGGACCATCACACCGGCGACTATCACGGACAGAAGGAGCACAGAGACGGTAAGCGGAGAGTAATTCGCGAGAGCAGACTGTTGAAAAGATTGGGTTTGTGACACGGACGCCCAGCGAAGCTATTTTTCAGATATTTAATTAAAGTTTTTATGTGACAGTTAAGCGTTAGTGGCAATAGGCTAGATCTGCAAATTGCTACGTGGACGCAGAAAGTCTGTATTTCTGAAGCAGTAGCGCCTTGTTTCTGCCCACTCAATAGCATTAGACGTGCCGTAAACCCGTTATAAAGAGCACGAGCACGTGGACACAACTCTGTTCGTATTTTGACCTGGTCCTTGCGTTCACTGGCACCGCCGCTTTGTTAAATAGCTATGAAAGTGGGCGGGATGCAAAAGGTTCTATGACGTCTATCCAGAGTCTTAGAAATCTAGGGTTTCGTCAACAGTGTCACTGCCTATTTTACGAATTTTTCTGTATAATCGACTAACTCTTGACAAACTCGAAATAACAAGTACCCCAGCGATCAACCATTAACCTCTTAACTGTGTAAGACGAGTTAACTCGTCATTGGTTAGCCAGTACTTAGAACACAATAATTTATTTCTCGAGGGATTATTGATTTTTAATTGTACCGTTATGCCTGTGTCGAACGTAAAATACGTCATATTCACATTTACCAGAAGGAACAGAAGGTAATTGGTTGTAATTATTACTCGTTTTATAATTATAAACTTGAGATTCAATTTCTGTTCCAAAGGGGAACACAGTTAAGAGGTTAAGGGATCGTTCTAGTAATCAGGCTTTAAAAATCGATTTCTTGTTTTTGCATTCTTTGGAAGTATGAACCTTGGAAAATGTAGTACACAAATTTTTACCGAAAAATTCCAAATATTTCGATTTTTGCAACCTTTTACAGCAATACCTAGCTCATCTCTGCCTGTTTAGGGTGTACCATCACCTTTCAACCTGAAGTAATATCAAATTCTGTCAACGATGCATCCCTTTTTAAAGGCGCTGTCTTTACCACCAGATACAGCATTAACCCTTTGAACTCCAAATTTTGTTTTAAATTTTCTTTTCAATAACTCCCCATTATTTTAAGAATTTTATTTGAAACGCACTGCAAAAGACATTTGGTTGATAGGAACCAATTTAAACAATTTTTTTACTAATCATATTGACATTAAGGGTCATATATATGTGTACCTATTGCTCATCCAGGTAAGAGGAAATATTGCAAAATGTAATACATATTTAAACTGGCAAATTAAAAATTACTTCATTCATACCTGTGAATAAAACTGACGTCGAGTCACACTCGACGCAGGAGTCCAAAGGGTTAAACAAACAATTGAAAAGCTATTTCAAAAAATTTTCTGCGTGTCACATAACTGCTTTAATAAGCGAAGAAAGTTTGACATCGTTATTCATTGTACACACCAAAAAAGAAAATCCTGAATACTTCCGAAATTGTCGGCGTGATTACTAGAACGACCCCTTAACCGTTCTTCGGAACACACATTCAGAATTACTTCGCACAATACCAAGTTGGCGTGTGAGAAACGCGTAAAACTTAGTCTAAAACAAACACAGACAAATATCTACTTTTTATTCCGCGGCAGAAGCTCTCGCTGTTTCTATGCTATGCGTACGATCAGGATCGCGAGAAATAAGTATATGTATGTATAATCCGGCTGCGTCCGTGGAATAACGATGCAACGTCTCTCTGGTACGTGGCTGAGAAATGCACAGCTAGAGTAAGGGTGGACTGATTGCGAGAGTAAAAGTGGCGACGTAATCTTTGTTCCGTGAAGGATTTTATAATATCACGCCTGGAATACCGAATGAAACGATCCAAAGCGACCCCTGTACTTACCTACTTTTGTTGCCCACGGCGAAATTCCTGAAACGTGTCTTCAAAATTAGTTTACAGCGATTCGAGACGAGAGAGACCTTTTGAAAAGTCGCAATTCGTTTGCGGGCTCTTTCGAACTGGAGACTCTTCCACCTTCGTTTCTACGTTAAACGGCCTAATTAAAGCCAGATGGTGTCCTAGTTTAATGGCACTCGAACGTCGGAAAGTCAGGGGGGTTTGTTTCCAGCCAGGTAGATTAATAGACACGGTTACAACGGGCTCCCGGAGTAATTTGTCGAAAATAGGATTTTTTTTTGTTCAACTCTAATTCGAGACATGAGCAAGGATGTAGGATCTGACGGCGGGTCTCCTTTAAGGTTCTCTCCTATCGTTCGCGAATCTGTCGTTAAACTACACCGAGAGTCTCTCTCTCTAATAGACTTAACAAGATCGTAACATTATGCAGGAGAAGTAATTACGTAACGCGGATCTCCTGGTTTTCGAAGGGAAACGCGTTGATTTAACCGTGGCTGATTGCGACCTCCTCCGCTAGGAGGATGGAAGATCTATTCACCGATTGAACTTCAAAATCGCTCGGTTGGAACGTTCAAAGAAGCTGGTATTAGTATCGTGGAATGTGTTTGACATGTCTCTCCCTTTCGTGTCCTCCCTCTTTCGTGTACGACTAGCTGGATAGTGGCTTCGCTAACTATTCGCGGTGGGAAATTTACTTTGGAAATAATTCACGATACGATGTCTTTACAACCCATTCTGTTTCCACTTTACGTTCCACCGTTAATCCGCTAAGTAAAAGCTTACGTCTCCCAGCTATGAATGCTGTTTGTGCGTGAGTTTGTCACCTTGCTCGTGCTACAGACGTTTCGACACTCTTCCCTGGAATTTCACTTTGTGCTAAATTTCGAGACGTGTAACAAAACGCGTGCGTCGAGACGAAATTATTTCTGCATCCAAGGTACGATACAACCACGGTGAAATATTAATATGTCGATCCATTTTTCATGAACTACTTATGTATACGGGATGTTTCAGAAAACCTGTTAATGATACTCAGATAAATATTTTTTTTTAACATCGTCATATGGAGGTGCTTTTTATATGTAAAAAAGAAAAATCTAGCCGGAGGATAACATCAATTTTTTTTTTCTAAAGGGAATGTCGGGTAAATTTCCATGTATTTACATAGTCCTTGCGAAACTGAGTAACCTTTGCTCGGAACATATTTCAACATTTTGCACGTATGGAAAGTTATAACGGTTCGAATTTTTTGCAGTAGAGTTCTAACTTCGATACACAAATATTTGCGCATACTGTATTTGTTTACCTTAGTTACGTATTGACATTCATGATGATTGAGAGAATAACGGAAAGTGTGAAAAGTACAACTGTAACGTGTTGATTTTTAATAGCCGATAGTTCTATCGACTGCAATTTAGGATAATTCAAATCGTTATAACTGGACTGCGGATTTTTATGCATTTATAGGAAATTTGAAGGTGCAAAATTGCACAGATGCACGTAATATGAAAAAATATACAAAATATCTAAATTACAGTGCTTTCTATAGTACCTGGAAGGTGAAATAATTTTCTACCTTTTTTACTATATTCTCAAAAATATGAATTTGCATAAAAATCCGCAGTACAGTTATAACATTCGATACGTGCAGAATTTTGTGAAATATTTCAAGCAAAAGTTGCGCAGTTATGCAAGGACTATGAAAAAATATAAAAATTGACTTGACATTCTATTTAAGAAATTGAAGTTATCCTCCGATTCCTACGCTCAGAGTAGCACTACATTTCTTTTTCGTTTAGACAATATAAAAGACACCTTTGTACGATGAAATTTAAACGAAAAATTATCTCGACACTGTTAATAACTTTGTAGATATCAGCTTATAACAAGTTTGATGAAACACCCTGCATATACATACATATATACATTGCTTCGTCGAGTAATTTAATAAGCCTTTGAAGCTCACAGAGTTTCCATTTCATCCTCACTACGTAGTGTGCTATAATTTTCTCGATGAGATATTTATCCCGGAATTGCGTTACCTAATCGTTCTATTAAAGCATTACTTTTTTCCGCCGCGTCGCTCGTGGATATATACAGGGTGTCCCGTAACTCCTCGAACACCCGGAAATGGGGAGTTGCTGGGGTGACTCTGAACAACTTTTTCCTTTACCAAAATGTTGTTTGAAGCTTCATTTTTGAATTATTAACGAAAAACACTGGCCAATCAGAGCGCGCGTAGAGCCCGCGCTCAGGGACGGGCGAACAGAGATTCACCCGCGCGCTATCGAACAAATGCGTACGCATGACTTC
>NW_017100191.1:1061158-1103458 GCF_001263275.1 Habropoda laboriosa | reverse complement strand
GCGAATACACGATAAAAGAGCCTGGTGGAAATGTGAGAACGGTGAAATATCGCGCTGGAAAGGACGGATTCTTCGCCCACGTGATTAACAGTAATGGCAACAACCATGAAGGAGGGGGACACCATCATTAAAGGAAACGCTATTACATTACATCGTATCGATTTACCAAAGATTTCCTGTTACGTTGCAATTGTTATTGTTACGCGACGTTTGATTGTTTCGTTTCTGTTGCATCGATTAAAAGAATGAAAGAAAAAAAAAGAGAAGAGAGAATCGTTTCGATATATTTGGGAATTTAATTCGTTCCAAATCACTTGGCAATCAGCAGCAAGAAGATTCGAATCAGGCAGGAAACCGTAGCCCGAATCGAAATGCGATGCGCGAGGGGAACCAGCGAACGCGGCACCGTTTTTAACGGAAGTGACGTTTACTGATTGACAATCCGATCGTCACGGACATATGGATTTCCCCTGTGATTACGTATCCAGGCTTACCGGAAACAACGACTGGTCGCGGTGCCGTTCGCGGGCAAATCGATCGGGATGGTTTTGTAAAATTAACGAGTCTCTTAACTTCAAATCGTCTCTCTTGACTGTAGATCGTTTAACCGACGGTTGAAGGTACAACGCGGTCTGACGAAAAGCTGAGTCGGGTCACTTCTGACCCATCGTAGGATTCGTTTGTCTATACGTCGAAGAATCAATTCTTTTCGACAGATTTTTGTCTAAGTACATTAAACTACATTTCTCGGTAACTTTTTCTGAAAAAGAAAAATGGTGTTGTTAATTCATGGTTGAACGACCGGCGATAGAAAGAAATATTAGAGTACAGTAAACTCCCGTATAACTCGGTTAAACGTTACACGTTGTATGAATTCGCGTTATAGGAAATCGCGCTGTACGAGAATTTTTCTCGTATAACGCGAAGAATCGAAAGTATCACGTTTGGAATGATTACTGCATACCAACTTTTATCGTCTATGTTTTCTCGAATAGGACAGTTTTTTGAAAAAAGTGACAAATATACGCTGTTGGTTTAACCCTTTCACTACTATTGGCGCCTTGGAAAGTGTCTAGTTCGTTCGTTAACCCTTTCATTACTATTGGCGCCTATAAGCGCTTTGAAAATTTCTTCGTATCGTGCTACTGGCGCACTTCTATGTCAATTCAAGCGTTAATTTGATCCTCTGCACTCTTCCACGTTAATTCAGTGAAACAAATTTTAAAATGACTGAAAATGGCTGAAAAAGAAAGTTTGCGACCGTGTGGAATATTTGAATTTGCCACGCGCGTTGTGTACTAAAATTTGCCGTAGCCGAAGGGTTAAAAAAAAAGCATTATTAATGTATGTAACGTAGGGAACGGAATGCAAAATATAATTAGGATAAACAACACTGATAACGCTTTATCGCTTCCAAGGAAAAATGAACGATCCTCGCTATTGTTTCTCTATTTATAAGGTCTTTGCGACCCGCGCTCGCTCTCTCTTACTCTCACGCACTCTCTTCGCAACTTGCATCCCTCGCATTCGCACAAACTCGCTCGCTCTTGTTTAATAACAACGAACGTTCGTTGCCCCCGTTTCGCCTATTCGTATCGCAGGGTTTGTAACAAGAACAAGCTCGACCATATGATCGGCCCACTCCGGTCATTAACCTCCTACAGTAATAAACAATCAACAAAAAACAGAAGAAGTCGGTAACGACGAGGAAAACAGCGTGATGCTCAGCTTTTAAACGCGGGGAATTCCTGTGTTTTATTATTTCGAGCGTTGTACGAGGAATCGCGTTATATGAAAACAGTAGTCGCAAAATTTCTTGCGCGTTATAGGAATTCGCATTGTACGGAAATCTACTGTATCTCATTTGGAGAAAATAGAGATGATCCTGAAATCTCTTTTACGTCTCCAGCCTCGTGAAAAGAATTTACTTACGTCACATTAGGACCCTCGTCCATATTGTGCAAATTTCAAGAAAGATCACCTAATTATCTTATCTATCTACGGTGGTACGAGACAATTTTTATACGTAACTTAAATGGTTTTAAAGGGTGAATAAGATGGAAGAAATGGCAAAAAGTGAAAGAAAGTTTCACACTTGATTGAAAATTTTAGAGTCCTGTTGTGTATTCCGTGTATTAATCGTTTATTAAGTGAGACTCGTACGAGTATCACGGAACGGAGACATGTTGACAAAGTACAATAAGTATCGTTAGCGGACTATGATCTATTATCTATAGTAGAATGACTAATTCTCTGATTTTTGAGGGAGAACGTATAATATATGTGCTCGTATCTTGAGAACTGAGAATTAGGATTTGTAAGGGTTTGGTATACCAAGGGCAGAGTTCGAGGGTGAGACGGAGTTAGTCAGGAAAGGATGAAAGTCGTGAGGTCGAGGTTCGAGGATGAGTAGTAAGGAAAGGATGAAGTCATTGGTTATCGAAATTTCGGGTGTTTACACAATGAGAATGGAAGGCTATCACTTAATCCTTTGAACTCCGAATTTTTTTAAAAATTTTCGTTTCAATAACTCATTATTTTAAGCATTTCATTTGAAATGCACTTCAAAAGATATTTGGTTGATAGGAACCAATTTAAACAATATTTTTTACTAATTAAATTGAAAATAGCATAAGGGTCTATTGCTCATTCAGGTAAAAAGAAATATTGCAAAATATAATACATATTTAAACTGGCAATTTAAAAATTACTTCATTCATACCTGTGAATAAAACTGATATCGAGTCA
Organism: Habropoda laboriosa; assembly: GCF_001263275.1. Lineage (NCBI taxonomy): Eukaryota > Metazoa > Arthropoda > Insecta > Hymenoptera > Apidae > Habropoda > Habropoda laboriosa. The sequence continues at coordinate 1,100,710 of NW_017100191.1, read as the reverse complement.
CATTCCAAAGGGTTAAATCTACAGTCCAATGTCATTTTACCATAGCTAAAGAAGATAATTAGGTGGCCTGTTTTAGGCGACCCACTCTGTATACTAATAGGAGCCTTGGCGAGGATAAGTAAGAATGGCCAATGGTCCAATCCTCTGGTGCTGCAATTATTTTTTTGTGTACAAAATAAGGATCCCTAGTCTCTCTCCTAAATGGCCAGCCCGTTGAAACCATTTAAATTAAGGATAAAAATTGTCTCGTACCATCGTAGCTATTAAAAGTTAATTAGGTGACATTTAACATTTCTCCACATTATTATCAATACCGGAAATATTCCGTTATAACTGTTAGATTTATAAGTCAGTTAGATATATCAAAAATTAATCTAAAGCCTTACTAGGAAGTACATACAGTAAATTCTCTACAAGTGTCAGTCAGTTTGGATTCTACAAGTGTCAGTATAGATGGTCCTACGCCTATGTTATCTCGCTCGCTGTCATTCAAGCGTGTAACGCTACACCACTCGGTTTCTTTTACGAGATTTCACGACTCGACAATTCATAATAGAAAGATATAATTTCTTTAATTTTACTTTTTTTCAACTGAAATTTTTTTTAACATGTTGCAGTTTTCATCAGAAAAATCTCATCAATATGTTAAGAAAAATTTCGGGATAAAAAAACGTAAAATTAAAAAAGTTGGTATTTAAATCGCTTGGTTGCCTCGACTCACGTTTCATCCTTATCTTTTATTCGCTGTCCTTGTCTACGTTCGGCAAACTACAAAGGCGGGCGCGAGGCTCGAAAACGTAGTTCCTGACTCTACAAGTGTCAGGTTTGGGTTCCTTGCGGACTGACACTTGTGGAGAATTTACTGTACATATTTCTTTTGTATACGTTCGAAGAAATCCGTTCAGCTTTAACACCTCTGTTTAGTAAAGATCTAAATGTTTATGATACGTGACAAAAGGCCCTTCGGTCCCAAGCGGGGTCGTAGGCAATATTAGGGCGCTGCGTAGTAGCATTCTCAGTCTGTATATAGTGCTCTTGCCATCAAGTAGAAAAGCGAATCTTCCTTGTGTCAAATAAAAGTTTATAGTTTAAAGAATAAGGATTATTAATTATTTAATAATCCATAACTCCCATAATCTAATAATAACCTCCGAAATAACCTTCTATATAGACACACGAGTAATACGGGTCACAGATGACCCAGCTTCGTCGATCGACAGTTAACCGACAGAAACGTGGAAAATGACATGGAAATGTTCGTTTTAAACGTCCTTTCGAAAACAACAGTGTCTAATCGTTGGAACAAAGTCGAAGAACTGCCGGACGTGGCTGAAATACCGCTCATTAACGACACGCGAGGCTAAATGCGGCAAATCGATCCACAAGCAGCTGAATGAGACACGGTTAATTGAGTTTAGACGCAATTGTACTGGCTGGCGACAATGTGTCGCGTGTATTCAACTACGTTGTCACTGACAGTGTACTAATTTTCTTCGTAGAGGTATAGGAAAATACCTTCGTCGAGATAAAATACACGTGACAAAAGAGTTCTTTGTTATCGAACGTTATTCTCTCGACCTTTGTTACATACATACATACTTGCACAACGATGTTGTATCGTCTCTGTAAAAGAGGTGCCCGGTAACGCACAAGGTCGCGTACGTATTTTTCACGCACGGCTCTTCCAGTAGTTGCGTGTTCGCGTGCTTAACATTTCTCCCTTAGGCGGAAACTAGATTACGCGCTGTGAAAAAGCAGCCAGACGGAAGAGCAATAATCCAGGTACGAAGCGATAAAAATGTTGTCGCGTAAACCTAGCAAAAGGGGCAGACCACGTCGAGACAAAGTGGTTGGTGATCTTCGTCATGCAAAAAAAAAAAAAAAGTTATTCTCACTGCTGAAGGAAAATTTCATTTTTCTTATCGTTCCGGCGTATTAATACAATGTGCATCCGTTTATTGGCCATCCCGGTGCACGTAGGAGAATTTTTCAGGAAACGCCGTCCTTTTGTTCTTAATTGTGAAAGAAGGGAGTCGGAAGAGTATCATGCAAATGAAAGATCATAAGCATTGCTCTTTGAGGGGAGAGAGAGAGAGAGAAAGGCCGTGACCAACTTCCACCGTGCTCATTATACTTCTGACTTCAATTTCACGGAAGCCCTTCATTTCGAAGTCACCAACAGCTTTGTCGTAATCTGCAGGATTTCAATTGCAGTTCGCAATCGCGATATTGTTGGTAATGTTAGGCGGGTACGTGGCAAATTCTTGAATATATTCATTAATCGTGAAGGTGACGGTACAATCGTGACATTCTTCTCGGAAGCTTCGAGCTGCTCCTACGACTCTAATTAACAGAATGGGAGAGCATTCGCATCTTTTTTCCCCGTCTGTAATTAGTAGAAAGGTGGCGAAACGTTCTAGGAACAGCCAGTAACCGCGCAAGGAACACACGCGTTTCGTTTTGAAACAGCTTGGACCCGCTCCTATTGCCGGGCTCTGCTGCCGGAGATATCGCCACGAATGAACGCGGTAAAAGGTATAGAAAACTGAGAGTGGAGTGGTGGATAATCCTATTATCCAGGGTCCGGAAAAATCCAGGGAAATTCACGTAAACCGAAAAGATGTACGGTGCCGCGTAATTTAGCAAATTGAGAAACATGGATTATTGGAATAATCGCTGGTGAAACGGGCCGAGATAATGAACGAATAATATATGATAGTTTAATGATAATCGCACGGTCGTGAGATAGAAACGGGACGCGTAATGCTGTAACGGACATTGTGCTGAAACAGTGATTCGCCGAATTAATTACATGTGCTGGTTTAAACACCGGCAGACATTCAGTCCCGATTAATATAGAGAAATCTGGAATATCAACCGGGCCAATTACGCGAATAGAAGAACTTCATGTGCCCGGTAGGAATTTGATGAAAAGAATTGAAAAGAATATCCCAGCGAAATTCCATCTATTGCACCCTTGAGAATCGCGTCGCAATATTCCCCATGATTTCAATAAACGCTCGACGAGATTAATGGTGAATTGTTATCGGTAATTAATAATGTTCACCCGTATTTGACAGCCCATTGAAGTTAGTCACCATTGTTCCCTGCCGTGTTCTTTGTTTCATCCCGCTCCTTCGTGAGCGGAATTTTCTTGGACGTTGGAGGAGTACTATACCCTCGTGGAAAAGGCAAACTTATCGATGAATCTTTTGGTCGAGTTTCCTTTGGGGGCAAAACCGGAAAGCCAATGAGACGGAAAGGTGAGGGAAAATGAAAGAGAACGAATACTCCTCGTCACGGTCTATACTATACGTCTAACTATTAAAATTGAATATCAAAGAAACTAATTCCTTACCCTCGCCCGCCCCTTACCGCCAGCTGATACAATTATCAACCCTTGTTCCGAACTTCAAGCCGCTCCTGAATCCTAAAAGCTTCGCGAACGAAGCCGCTGTTAATTAAAATCACCTCTCTCATAACAAACCTTTTTCTATTGTTTCATTTCGATGCTTCTGATCACATTGTCAGAGCAAATTCTGGAAGCTTTTTTGGAGAAAAAAGAGGACAACGTATTTATGTATGTATTTATGGAAAATTTGAAGGCACAAAAATACATAGTGAAGGAATATGGTTATTTTTATAAATAATGAAACGTGAGTAGGGTTTCGCTAAGTACCCTCACGGTATTAGTACGATCTTTATTGAAATGGACTATCGGCGTTGGAGGTCCGTGCCTGACTGGCCTCCTGACGCCTCGCTTCTTCTTATTAAATTTTAGCTATCTGTTAATCGTACCTGATTGGTTAACCCGTCGCATCGGTGTTAACCAATCAGGTAATTTCTTTCCCCAAGTCGCTGCGTGTCCCTTGTGCCCTTGGCGCGCTTTTTCGGGGACCGCAGTGCGACTTGGCGGGGGAGGTTTTTCCCCTGACGTCACTTGGCGGGCAGCTGAGTTTCCTCCAGGTCAAGTACTCGTGACCTGCCGGTTCGGGCCTCTGGGCCTCGTACGGCTGACCTTTCGGAAACCCTTGGTTTATGATGCGGCAATTTGCTATTGAGGCCGTCGGAGAAAGTTTCTACGCGGACATGCATTGTCGAATTTTTAGAAATTAAATAAGCTAAAGACGGTTTCCTCAAAAATAGCCTTTCAAGCGCGCACGTCATAAACCGTGCTGGTAGTCTGCTCGCCAAATGTTTTCCGCTGGTCGCTACAATAGAATGCACATAATAAGCAAAAATATATAAATATGCCCAAAATATAGTAATCATTGTAATATTTTGTGAATAAAGAAATTGCCTATCCAGCTTCCATTTTTTTAATTATACTCGTAAGAATATGAATTTGCATAAAAGTCCGCAATCTAGTCATGAGTAACTGCAATTTTCTTACCATTTCCTTCGCATTTCTTATTCTCCTTATAACTTTCTAACAAAGCTTCAAACCATCTACGTTTATATAAAATTTTTTTATACTGACAATGTTAGATCAGAAAAAATTTGATCATTCTATATTGTATGTGGAGAATTTTGGAAATTCTCACGTTTAAGTAGTTTCAATTGAGAGCAAATGGTACACTATTTCCATAAAAAAACCGTAATTATTTATGTAACATTATAAACACATTGTTTCTATAAAATATTGCAAAGAATTAAATAAAACAGTTACATTAAATTTATTTTCACAACACGGTGATTTAATAAATAAAATTACCAGAGTACTCCGAGAGACTACGTGTCTGTAGTAACGTCTTAGAAACAGATGCCTGTACTTAAGGGTTAAATCATAAAATAGTTTCTATACGAACATAATGGGTGTCCTAATACTTACGAACGGCGTCGTATCTGATCCAAAGGAAATAGTGCCGCAGGTCGAGGATCTTGCGCTATATGTTTCCGTATCCTCTGAAAGTACATAAAACGACACAAGGGATCCACGATTTATAGTTTCGTTAAGACCTGACCTCTCGTATCGTTCTGACCAGAGGTACAATATTCAAGTGAAAATGTTTAATTAAGCATGTTTATCGAGAGACATGACGTGTTTTCTCGTTTCAATTACGAGATAATTCGTGGTTACGACCGTTGTGCGTCTCTTTATTTTTTCCCTTGTTTAAGCGGAAGCTTTAGCTTCCATTTCCGTTCGAGTCTGACCGAAGGACGACAGAATGAAGATTTGTTTATAAAGGAATGAAACGCTTCATTGTTCCCTCCTACCTCACAACGCTTACACACGTTCGTCCGTAATTCCGCTTCATCAACCCTCTTAATTCCATTTCCTCCGTTTTTTCCACGTACAACGTCGGACCGTTGTGAGAAAAGGCAATAGAGCAGGAAAGAGAAGGAAAGAGAAAGAAAGAAAAAAAGGGGAAATATAGTAGAATCGCGGTGAGTAAGGCAAAACAAGCAGAGTGAAATGTAGACGCGAGTCCAGCTCGTCAAACGCCACGCCCCGGCATCGAAAGGTTCGAGAAAGTACAACTTCCTCCTTAGCTTCCGCTTTATGAAGTTTTCTAGATCCTCTCTTTACCTTTCACCACCAACAGTCCAACTTTCAACCTGAAATTTCCGAACATTGTGAGTGGGAGTGTATATAGGCGAATGCAAGGCAAGCACAAAACTTTCGGAATAAAAATAATAACGAGAAAGACATACGTGTGCGAGTTGCAGAGGGAAAGAAGCATGGTTTCCGTGGAAAAAGTTCAGAACTCGAAGAAAACACGGTCGAAGAGTGTCTCGTGTTATTTCTTTTTTTTTTCTTCCGGTTTTTCCAGTCTCGACAAAGCTGAGTTTTAGCCGAGCTAATTAACCGATAATCACAGCTTGAGCTCTCAGTGCCAGTGTTGAAGAGCGCAGGTCTCCAACTATGTTGGGCTACGCGACACTCGTTAATTTTACTCGTTAATTTAATTACGCTCGTCTATTCGGTGCTGGTTGGAAATTAAAGAGGAGAAACGACAGCCTCGTTGCATGTTAATATCGACATTTCTAAAATTGCCAGTTCCGAATATGTACCTATATCGAACTGTCGTATACAGGATGTTCCGTAACGTTGGGACCACCCTGAAATGGGGGGTTACTGGGATGACCCTAAACAACTTTTTCCTTATCTAAAATGTAGTTTGAAGCTTCGTTTTCGAGTTATTAACGAAAAACACTGGCCCATCACAGCGCCCGTAGAGCCAGTGTTCAGGGACAAGCGACCGTACGGCCCGACCGTAACATCAGCTGTATCGGATTACAGTATATTCTCCACAAGTGTCAGACCGCAAGGAAGCTAAACCTGTGACACTCCTAGAGTCAGGGACTACGTTTTCGAGCCTCGCGCCCGCCTTTGTAGTTTGCCGAACGTAGACAAGGACAGCGAATAAAAGATAAGCATGAAACATGCGTCGAGGCAACCAAGCGATTTAAACATCAACTTTATTAATTTTACGTTTTTTTATCCCGAAATTTTAATTATTCTAAACATTTGAGGCACTCCAGTCACTGATGACCACCATCGCCATATCGAGGCAACAATCTAATGTTAATACTTATTGAGTGATTAATTTAATTTCATAATATGTCTAATGCAGAGGGAGAGCCACCGTTTGGTTGCCAATTGTTTATCACATAGAGTCTGCCTACCTCCACGTAAAAAAAAAAAAATGTAGGGTCGATTCCACAAGTGTCAGTAAAACGTAGGGTCGGCCTACAACCACGTAAAAAAAAAAAAAAAATGTAGGGTCGATAGCAGCAGAAAAGGTGCTAAACAATTAGAATTAAATGTAACGATAGAAATTATTGCAATAATGCGTAATGCAATTGAAAAATTGAAAGAATCAAAAGAAAAAACGCGAATTCATATCTTTCTCGATTCTAGAATATAAGAAAATTTGAATAAAATACGCGACGAGAATTGGGGAGAAGCATAAGTTAAACGCGTAAAAATATTCAATAATAAACGAACTAGGGATGAAGCTATTATTTCAATTCGCGAAACACTGACTCTAGTATTTACTTTAAAATTCAAAAATTCTCGTATAACTTCCGAAAATATTGCGCCCGCCTTTGTAGTTTGTCGAACGTAGGCAAGGATAGCGAATAGAGGATAAGCATGAAACGTAAGTCGAGGCAACCAAGCAATTTAAATATCAACATCTTTAATTTCACGTTTCTTTATCCCGAAATTTTTTTTAACATATTGATGAGATTTTTCTGATAAAAATGACATAAAACACGACATAATTTGAACAATTATTTGATTGTATTTAAAAGAACCAAAAGGAGAATATTTAAAGTCTGATATTAAATGTCTTAAAAGTACCAGTAATTGGTAAAATGATTTATATTTGTTTTAAAAGCAAAATTTCTAATAGGTATTAGTTAAAATGAATTGTTATTCAGTCTACTGTATTGAAATTCTAATTGATTCTAATGTATACAAGTGTTACAAGAAGGCTGAGTGTGTACAGGGTGGACACTGACTCTAGTATTTACTAAAATTCAAAAATTCTCGTATAAATTCCGAAAATAGATTATTAATTACGGTAAACTACTGAGACGGTTTAATTAAGGGTGGGCATGGTGCTGCTTTAGTTTGAAATGATTTATAAACACATAATTAACAGAGGAAAAACCGTGAAACGGCAAAACGTCAACATTCTAATTGTTATAACATGTAAACAGAACTTTAAATTTAGTGTAAACAGAAAAAATATATAATACAATTTATTTCACGGTATTGCAACAAATAAACGTTGAATCAATATTTAATTCGTATAAAAACAATTATTTAACGTAATAATTTTACCTTCACTATGGCTATTTTTAATCTACGACCACAGGTCAACCTGATTTCTAATCCTTACGAACTTTAAATTCAGTCTAAACTGAGAAAATATATAATACAATTTATTTCACGGTATTGCAACAAACAAACGTTGAATAGATTCTTAATTCGTATAGAAACATTTATTTAAAATAATAATTTCACCTTCACTATGGCTATTTTAAATTTACGACCAAGGGTCAACCTGATTTTTAATCCTCCGAACTTGATTTCACAACGAGAAAGTAATAAGATCGTTGAAACGTACTTATTTGTCAAAGAAACTTGCAAAAATGTATAAATAATAATATGTAATGTTTTAACAAATTTTTGGAAGTATAAATTAATAATAAAATTGTGAAAATTAATAAATTATACGTTATTATAACATTAATAGAATTATGACTAAACCGAAGTTCGAAGTCGAGTATTTAAAGTCTGATATTACGTGCCTAGCGAGTGCCGGTAATTGTTAAAATTTGTTTAATAATTAGTTATTGAAATTCTAATTGATTCTAATGTATACAAGTGTTACAAGAAGGCTGAGTGTGTACAAGGAGGACATAGGCTAGCTAGTAGCCCCCGACCACTCTATTCACATCTCAGAAATTTCAGGTCAAAATACGCCGCGAAGTGTCTATGGCCCAGTATAAAGGGTGAATGATTTCGCGGGACATCGGCGGGTCCTTATATACCCTCGGTACCCTCTCCCCAAAGTCATTAGCAAAATCGTCGGTTAGGTCAGGCGGGAATCGACTATTTTTCGCGGGAAACCGATTACTTTTCGCGGGAAATTTCTGTTCTTCTATTATGATGTTGTAACACGGTATAATTATTAATTTTCACAATTTTATTATTAATTTATTACTTGCAACAATCTATTATAACGCTACATAGAATCATTTATACGTTTCTATAACTTTCTTCAATGGATAACTACGTTTCAATGTCCTCGTTACTTACTAGTGGTTTAATTAATTTGCTAAGGATTAAAAATCAGGTTGACCTGTGGTCGTAGATTAAAAATAACCATAGTACAGCTAAATTTATCGTGTTAAATAATTCTTCTTACACGAATCTAAAATGTATTCAACGTTTGTTAATGAATTTGTCAATGAATTATATTACACATTTTCTCTATTCACACTGAATTTAAAGATTATAACGATTAAAAGTCAAGATGACCTGTGGTCATTTATCAAGAATAATCATAATAAAGCTGAAATTACTGTGTTAAATAATTTTTTTAATACGAATTAGGAATTTATTCAACGTTTGCTTGTTACAATACCATGAAATAAATTATATTATACGTTTTCTATATTTACACTAAATTTATCGTTCTATTTACGTGTCATAACAGTTATAACTACATGTTATGCTGTGTCCGTTTGTTTTTTCTGTGCAGTTCAACCTAATTTACTTAAATTTACGTTGCGAGACAGTATAATATTTACAATTCTGCCTGAATTTTTGAAATTCAGAAAAACACCGGTAAACTTCCATTGCATTTACACGATATTCTCCACCAAACTGGTCAGAGTACAGTAACACTTGTACTGACACTTGTGGAATCGACCCTATATTTTTTTTTTTTTTTTTACGTGGATGTAGACCGACCCTACATTTTACTGACAGTTGTGGAATCGACCCTACATTTTTTTTTTTACGTGGATGTCGGCCGACTCTATGTGATAAACAATTGGCAACCAAACGGTGGCTCTCCCTCTACATTCGACTGGCGTGACAGTGAACGTGTTAATAAGGAAATGTTGTTCAAATTATATCGTGTTCGATATCATTTTCATCAGGAAAATCTCACCAATATGTTAAAAAAAATTTCGGGATAAAAAAACATAAAATAAAAAAAGTTGATTTTTAAATCGCTTGGTTGCCTCGACGCACGTTTCATGCTTATCTTTTATTCGCTGTCCTTGTCTACGTTCGGCAAACTACAAAGGCGAGCGCGAGGCTCGAAAACGTAGTCCCTGACTCTACGAGTGTCACAGGTTTAGCTTGCTTGCAGTCTGACACTTGTGGAGAATATACTGTAATCCGAAACAGCTGATGTTACGGTCGGGCCGTACGGTCGGTCCCTGAGCACTGGCTCTACGGGCGCTGTGATTGGCCAGTCTTTTTCGTTAATAACTCGAATACGAATCTTCAAACTACATTTTGGATAAGGAAAAAGTTGTTCAGGGTCATCCCAGCAACCCCCCATTTGCGGGTGGTCCCAGCGTTACGGGACACCGTATATATAATACATATGTATACATTTCAATGAATATTCGAAACATTCTGTACACAGAATAAACGTGGTGGATGAACATTCTCCAATGGAATCTCATTTTATGCAGATATTTCATCTTTTTTCTTTTTTTTTTTTGTCACGTTTCACGCATTTAGCAACCGTCCATCCCTTCGCTCGACATTTGAATAGCATCAGTAGTTACAAGATGAGCAGCACGAGACTTTGCATGTTCGACAATGTTACCGAAAGAATTACGCGACACGGAGGAAACGCGGATAATGTAGAAAAATATTTGAAACGTCCCGACGACGAACCGCGCGAACCCACCCTCCTCGATATTTCATTTTTCCTTCTCCTTTTTTTTTTATACGATCGTCGCTGTTCCTTTAACAAAATTGCACGTCTCTTACTCGAGATGGCTCGTTAATTATACACCATTTTTTGATAATATAAACGCCGAAGATATTTCAAACACACGCGGGAGAGAGGAGAACGAAACGGCTCTCTGCATTTCCACGCAATTACATACATACGTGTACTATGCACACACACCTGTACGAAAGTTACCAAAACGAACTTTTGATTAGTCCACATAAAGTAATCACGATTCGGCAGAACTAATCAGGACCAATTAATTATTTCAACTTATACAAAAGCATGCTGCACACGCGAGTGTTTGAATTCGGTATCAAAATAACTCATTTTCATATCGACCATATTATTATAGAAACAAAATCACGTATTCTTCACTCTTTCGTTGGGTGTCCCAATTTTTTTTCTGATCAAACTTTGTCAAGTAAGAAAGAAATGTTGTATAAACATAGATCGTTTGAGGTTTTGTTAAAAACTTATAACAACAATACGAAATACATTATCCTTCCCTTCGTAATTCGCATTTTTGTTATCATTTTCTTTAGATACAAAAATATCGAGAGAATAGTAACGTGTTTCGTACTGTTGGTATAACTTTTTAATAAAGCTTCAAACGACCTATGTTTATACAACATTTCTCTCTTATTTATACCCGTACAACATACTGACAAAGTATGATCGCAAATAATTGGGACACCCAGTGAATACGCCCATTCAATACACACAATTTATTAATTTATTTTCGCATTTCACAGATGAAATATCGCTGCCGACTGAAACTCAGGCAATACCGGAACGCACCAGATACATGTTCGACTATCGTGAAACAATTTATTCTCAATCATACGTGTCTTTATTTTCGCGACAGCGTCTCAAGCGTGCCGTAGCGGAAGGGTTAAAACGCGAAGATGGACGATGATACAGTGTTCTCTTAGTAACATCGAGATTCGTGACGGAAGGCGGAATCGCGGTAGCAAGCATCGATAACATCGAATACGGGGTCGAATTTTCACGGAAAGTCTCGGGAAGCTTCGGAATATCGTTCCCGCTAATTGTCGGTTACTCTCTGGCTGCACGATCGGGCTAACGGTAAATAAATTATGGCGAAACGAGGGAGAAAATCGATCTATCTGGGTCGGGGTCGGAAGCTCGTCGTACGATTTCGTGCGTTAACTTGGTAACACGTTCCACCCTCTCGTGGACCGATGATGCCTGCCTTTCCACGAAACAGTTTCTCCGGCCACGAAGAGAAACGAGAAACGCGCGATCGAGAGGGGTGGGAATGCAACTGCACACCGTCTCGTCGCGAGATTCTGCACTCTCGCAGGCCACCACCGTCGGTTTTCGACTTATCGATCCGGCCCCGTGGCTTGCCGGGTTTAATTTTCTCCGGGCGTCACGCTTGTCCCGTCTTGGCCTGCGCCACTGTCCGAGCATCCCGTAAATGTGTTACGGCCACGGTGAAACACATTTTTTCCACCTGACAACCGTCCATTGATATTTCGCCGGCTGACAACCTCGGTCGCCTCGATCACCACCCTGTCCGATGCACTTATTGGGTCCTCGATCCTGGTTTGAGAAATAGGACGGGGAAAAATCTGCAACATCCTTATTCGTCGACTGTTAATGTTGTATCGGGTCTATTCGGGAAGTTCTATCGGAATTGGTCGTCTGAAATCAAATAATCGTAATTCCAGCGAAAGTTAAGATTTGGAGAGAATGAAAAATATCATTACTATCGATACACATTTGCGAAAGTTTCGCTAATTTGTTTGTGCCATCTGGAAAATATAGGCTGGACAAAGAAAATGGAAATTGCTCTTCGCACATGCTGCGATGAAAATTGGGCAGTCTGTGATAGCTGGATAAAGATCTGGGCAGTGGATGGATCTTAACCCTTTCGCTACGGAAGATTTTAATGCGTAACGTGGCTGACTGACGGTAAATTTTTAACCATGACTGCAAAATTTGTTGTTTTGGAAATTTAAAATTCGGTTTACTAAATTAAGGTGAGAGTACGTAAAGGATAAAATTAAGTACTAAATTAAGGTGGAAGTGCACCATAAGGCCCCAACAGTACAGTGCGAGCAAATTTTCAAAACGCCTATAGGCGCCAATAGTAATGAAAGGGTTAACGAACGAACTAGACACTTTCCAAAGCCCAAAGCACATCTGAAAAAGGTAATGCTACCCGTTTGGTGATCTATTGACGGAATTATTCGGAATAATTTTTTGGAAAAAGGAAAACGACGACGGCGAATAGGTACTGCAACGAACTTAGCGAAATAGATCAAAAGCTGTCAGATATTCGTCCAACACCAGTCACCAGAAAGGGTCCGATTCTTCTGCATGATAACGCTCGACCGCACATATCATTAATTACAGTGGAAGAGTGAAACGACCTGGGATATGAGATTCTACAACATCCACCCTATTCTCCGGTCCTTTCGCCAACAGATTATCATCTGTTCAAACATTTTGCACTTCGAAAGGAAGCACTTCTTGTTGATTCCAGACCTCGTAGTTATTTTTTTAGATGACATAAATAAATTAGCGAAACGTTGGCATAGGTGTATCAATTGTAATGGTTCCTATTTCGAATAAATATGTTAACTTTTAGCGGAGCTGTAATTATTCAAAACCGACAGAACTTCCCGAACAACCTAACACATTTGCTTGAAATTAGCTTTAACCCTTTGCAATCGAGTGGCGACTGAAAAGCGACATTAATTGTCACTTGGTAAATAATGAATCAAGACGGAGAGCAGATCTACGGGCCTCCATGAATTTGTTCACCATAGTGAAATAGCGAATACATTAAATATCTAAACAAAATCGCACAGTTTATTTCAACGTTAGTTTTAAAAAATTTCAAAGAAGATCCGATTTGCAACCTTTCCTATAGCAAAATCACCTCCGAGTGCAAAGGGTTAAACATGCTCGATTCTCTCGATCTATCGAATTTCTCGAAAATTCAAAGAGCAACGTGAAAAGTGTCAAATTTGATCACGTAAAAATTCTTTATTTCATCAAATAAACGTTTCTTATGTCGGAAGGAAAATAGATTCTCCTCTGGCGTCTCCACCCTTTTTCACGCATTTCTTCCCCGTTATTTTCAGAAAACGTATCTTTGCGCGTCGCATTAAGAACGATATCTATATTTCCTCTCCTCTCTCCGCGATTCTGTTCCATGCATATTCATCCGCGCGCGCGGACGGAGAGCGAGAGAGGGACAAACTGGATTTTCTTGACGGCGCGACGCGGCGTGCAGGAAGTTCCCGCCGCGGCAAAACGGGACAAAACTTTTTTCCCTGATGAAAGAACGCTCATCGCCTTTATTACGGGCTGATGCAAGACCCGTGTACGCAATTTCTCTCCCGCTGGATTCGAAAGTTCCGCACACACCTGCCCCGGGTCTGCTACCTCGTCACGAGACCATTTCATCGGATTTTCTTCTACCTTTTTCCATCTATATACCGATAATGAAGATTTCCTGCGACGTCTCTGGAGATGCCGCCGGTTTCGAGCAGGTGCGCCAGCCGAAGAAGGTGGAAAAAAGAAAATAGAAAGAGAACAAGGTACAGTTTTGCTTATCAATTTCATTTAATCCCACATTTCCTTGCTGCTTGTCGATCTCGATGTACTAGGGGAGAGTCGGGGAATTGCGAACACCTAAGGAAAAAGTTGAATAAAAGAAAATATTGCAAAGGTAATAACTTTGTTACTGTTTATATACAAAGGCATATTATCTGTTTATATAGTTTTATAATCAACTTTAACAAGATTTCAAAATAAAGCCAATTTTCAATAGGAAAACCAAACCGTTGCCGTTCGTGATGTCCTAAGTATCGTGGGGTAATCACGAACACTACTTATTTATTTACAGAAGTCGCTTAACCCTTTCGCGACGGCGGAACCAGCCATCGGTACGCCACTAACGAACGGGTCGTCATGCCATTAGTGCACACCATGCACATTAAGAGTGTCTCGCGTTTTTTCAAATCTTAGAGGATTTCATTGGAACAGCAAAGGACTTAAGGGTGTATCGGATAAAGGGAATGTTGTTGAGGCCTTGTTCTGTATTTTAAAATAAATCTTCACTTTGAGTTGTCGAGGCGCGAGCCAATGCGACGCGCTTAGTGGATGCCGGATATAACCGGCGCTAGTCGCGAAAGGGTTAAATAGCCTCTAGATGTGCTCCGACCATCACTGCATTTTTGCAACAATCGTAATACATAATCAGTGCGCGTGTCAACTGTTTTGTATTGGCGGTCTGGCATTACATTCGGTACGAACGATCATGTGGCAAAAGGAGGAATTGTTCATGTTTTTCTAACACCATTGTATATGCGAATTCTCCATTACCCCGCGTTCGTGTTTCCCTGACTCTCCCCTACACATTGTTTCGCCGTTCTCCCGGGAGAATTCGCTCGTCCGGTAGAACAGAGAAAATACTCGGGCTTTCCGTTCCATAGAATTTTGATAAAGTAAGACATCGGCAACGACAGAGAGCCGTGGGAATTCGCTGTCACGGCAAATCAAAGGTCGCGGTAAGTTTAATCGGTATCCGAAGTAGGTGTCAATGATACGCTCCGAACATATGTATATAGTCGTCACTTTCTGAAGGATTTACGTATACCTATAGAACATCGTTCTTTTCTCTGCTTAATTTGTGATAAATAGTTGCGAAACTTTTAAGTGATTATCGTATCTTTAATTTTACAAATAAATATTACTAATAAACTGCAGAAATAAATATGTATCTATATTTAAAGGTAATAAATGTAAAACTAATTAATTTACCGTATTTAATGTAACGAATATTGATTGCGTCAATAAAACCATGTTGAATATGTATAAATAAATACAAAGAATAAATAAATCTTAAAATACGATAAAAAATTGAAATGTATAAAATATAATTTATTCATGAATATAATCTGGTTGATAAAAAAGTTCACATACTAAATTATGGAAATTTATTTCCCTCAAACAAACAAATTAAATTAAATCAAATTAAATTTTAGTTGCGTCGGGTAATTAGGCGATTTCAAATTACCTCACATTAATTGGTTTTACCATTTTCTTTAATTCCGTCTCCAACTTTACTTCTGAACAACTCTACTTACTAAATGTCCGCTAATATTTTCAGACCAGTATTACAACTACCACAATTTACTATAACATAAATCTATTATTAACTTCCATGGCAGTATGTTAGATCTGATATTTTGTAAACACACTATTTTCTTTACGTATAACTGTGTTACCGCCATCGTAAGGATACTCATCACATATAGTATTAATATATTGTATTTGCAATGGAAATTTATTTCCGTCGATCAATTTAAATAAATAAATCAAATTGTAATTGGGTAAATTACGTATTAGTTACTGTTATCGTAAGGATACTCATCACATATAGTATTAATATATTGTATTTGCAATGGAAATTTATTTCCGTTGATCAATTTAAATAAATAAATCAAATTGTAATTAGGTAAATTACGTATTAGTTACTGTTATATTGTGCTCGTGGTAGTTGCAACCAACTTTCGAGCCTTGTCGAATTTAGCACGTGGTGTGCCGACTAAATCTAATAGGTTCGTCTTCGGAGGATCACCTCCGTGATTAGGAGGACAAAACAACTATTGCTAATGGTCTAAACTTCTAAAAGGAGCGACTCTTGGCGTGGTTAGATGACTTCTGGCCTTCCTTTCCGCGAAAGGTCCCACGACACCTCCGTGAGAGGATGCATCGCGGGGCTGAGGCCCTCGGATAGGTTGAATACACATTTTCGATAGTGGTGGGGAAGGGTGGTTGGCGAAAACTATTGGTTAAAATCATAGGTGGGAAGACTACACGAAAATGCCACCCCCCAGACCATAGGTCACTCTCAGGTACCAAGCGCACCCTTGAGTGACGCACGCGGGAAATCCGAGTGCCTCGAACAATGACCGTAGCAGACAATAACGTTAAGACGCGCTTCGGCTCTCGTGACCATATGAATGCAAAAAGTGTACAAGTAAAAAGGGGCGAATAAGGTGAAAGCGAGTTCTTAGATTGAAAGACTACGATTGCCGTGGCGTCATAAAATTACCGCTGCTACGAAACGAGCGAAGGCGAAAAATATATAAAATAGAACTTCATGCTAAGAAATCTAAGGGTCGGGCGGACGACATACCTGTCGAGAATTAAACAGTTACCGTTGCATAACATGTTACGAAACTCTTTAATCTCTTTCTCATTTCTTCTTTCTCATTGAAAATTTGCTCTGATTTTCTCGAAACGAAATTACCGTCTGGCAGAATTATCAAAGATCCACGTAAATAAATTGATCGTATCGAATCTGAACACTGTCTCAAAGAACGGTGACAATTTCACGTCGCGAAGGACTTCATTTTAGACGGTACGTTCGTTGCAAACGTAACGGAAGCAGGAATCAGGGCGGCACGCTGTGACGCATATTGCGAGTGAAACACTCCTTGAATTCGACTGACGGAAAATCCAAGTAGACACAAGGTATACGCTTACCACCTGAAACGTGAACGAATTACGGCGTAGCAGTCTCTGCCGCAGATTGATATCGTGTGTCCTATTAAACAATTTGTAACATGATTCCATGGGTAATTCGTCCGGCTGTCTGCTTTGCCGGGGCGAATTTTCGAACGAAAAATCAATTACGCTGTTTTGACGGTGTCGTTTCTCCGAAAGACAGCCGTGAATTTCATCGATCCGAGGAAAATTCGCGAGTGTACCAAAGCGTCCTCTATATGTATGTATACGCGCGGGAAAAAGCGGAACAATCCAATTCCAGCCAGGACACGCCATAAAAGAATCTATTACCGAAATATATAAGTTTTTTATCGGGTTAGCCTCGATTCGCCACGTGTTATAAGTTCAAAAGTATCGCCGAATATAGAAAAGATATTAACATCGTTATCTCGGATAGAGGGATAGTGCTGCGAGTGGTACTGCGTTGGAAAATGAATAGAACGAAAATATCCTGTTACCGAGATTACATTAACGAGGGACGGCTCGTTTCTAACGAAACGAAGTATGTACAGTTGGTGGAAGCGATGTAGCAAGGTCGTAAAATCAGTCAGGCATCAAATTGCACGTAATCCGTGCTCCGAAACAGCAGTTTCAGGGAGATAAGGAGATCGAGCCTCGTTCAGAAACGTTCGATGTCAATTCAGAATTGCTCCTTCCATTGCAGTATGTTTAAAAAATTCGTCTGCTCCTTGATCCTTGACGGTTGCAAGTTAATTTTCACCAATACGACAATTACCATTGAGTAGAAATGCGGCAAATGTTTAATACCGTGTAACTTAACCCTTTGCACTCCAATGGCGTTGTTACGGCGACATGGAGAACTTCAAAATGTAAAATTCAGGTGTTTTTATATTATCAAAATAATGCAAATTAATAGAAGAAATAGCGGTAAAAATCCTTTTGTTTTTCTTATTCAAAATAAAACTTTGGATTCTCAGAAGTTTCACTATTAATCTTACGGAGAAATGCTTGGAGTGCAAAAGGGTTAAATGAAAGATTGTAAACAAGAGTTTAAAGTATCAAATCACAATCGGTGTCGCCTATTAATGCTTTAATTTTCGACCCTACTATAGTTGAACCTTGATAGTTGCACGAAAACGAGGCTGAAAATGCACGCAATTAACTAGGTGACCTATTTGTCGCACGAAACCTACCACTTATGAGACTAAAATTTACGCTTCACCTTCTTCTACCGCGTTTCATTTTGTTTAACTAACAATTGTAAGCGAGAATCGTTTGAATCGTTTAGTCGAGGTTCGCTTGCAAGTATTGAGGTTCTACTGTATATCGCGTCCACCAACTATACTTGCTATTTATATGTAGATAGTGCTTCAACGGAGCTAGAATCACTGTGACAGTAAAAATGTTGCAAAGCTTAGTAAAAGATAGTAATAGTTGATTAATTACAGTCACTGTAATTCCTATCCGTAATTATAATAATTATTATTCCGTTAGCCGATCCATTAACACCAGCTTGTGGTTTCATATATTAACGAGGAATACGGTGTAGCAAGTGTCAAAATCATTGCGATTGTTGCATTATTGACCATTTGGCTGAATTTCTTGTCGATGAGGCGCGTAATTTAACGGGAATTATTATATTAATTGGATAAACAATTACAGCCCGAGGTACAACGCTTGCAAGTGGTATTCTAACGGAAGAAACATTGTATACCTAATTAGAACAAAGACGCATTCAATTTTCACATGCGTTCACGCGTGCAACGATGTACAGTTGATGGAAGCGATACAGTGACGTCGTAAATTACAGCATTAAGCGGCGACTCCGACCGTACATGCTTTGCGAATTGATATTTAAAATTAAAAATAAATTAATAATTAACAATTAAATTTAAAATTTAAGCTATACGGTATCAAGCCTCAGTCGTCTCTTGTCCAATAATAATTCACGTATTGGTGAAAATTAACCTGCAGCTGTGAACGATCGAGGCGCAGAAAAATTTTTTAAATATGCTGCAATATGAGCAATTTCGAGTTGACATAGAACGACCCTGAGCGAGACTCGAGCTCTTTATCTCCCTCGAATTGCTGCTTTTGGCACACGGATCACTTGCGTGTAGTTTGACGCCTGGCTGGTTTTACAATTTCGCTATATCGCTTCCGCTGGCTATACAACGGAACGAGAACGCGTCGTGAACGTTGACGGGACGAACGACAAAGCTAATGAATGCAACAAAGTTTATTCTCGGGCGGAATTAACAGCTCGAAACCGGTACACACGCGTATGCATAGCGTTTGTGTCCTGCATCGAAAATATTTAATCGTCAAATTTATTCCGCGAACGAAGCAGAACGCGCGGGATGTATCGATTCAAACATTGTTACGTTACGACTGTTCCCGCGTGTGTCGCGGTCATACGATCCAACTTTTCACTGCATTATCGTATTTATTCGCGTGAAATTCATTAGGCAGGAAAATAATTAATCATTACCTGCAGGGGTAGATCCCTGTGTAATTAGTTGGAGCTACTTCTAATCACGTAATCACCAGTGGATCGCACTGGGCTGATAGCCTCTGCTTTTAATTGCATATTGGTTACGCTACTCGACATTTTATTAATGATCAGAGGGGTAATCTAGTTGAACGGCAAATAATAATTGTTCAACAAGGCTGAATTACCTCTATTTTATTCCACTTCAGAAAACAGATAAATGTACACCAGATTTGGGTTACACTTAAGGGTTGCATTTCAGTTACACCGGCTTGAGAGGTCTAAAAATAGGTGAAGTTTGGAAATTTTTTTCACAGGTAAGTGCTAAATGAAAAGTTTCAATTTTTGCAGAGGACATAAATGTAACTTTCTCTTTTCTCTCCAATTTTAAAAAAACAGATATGTTACAAAATTGAGGAATTATTGCAGAACCTCTTCTATTAAACAGAATCGATTGCTGGCCCCTATTGCCAGAAAAGATTGGAACGTATGAAATGAAAAATTCTTTTTATTTCTAAATAAAAATGTATTGTCCAAAGGGTAGAGGAAAAATTGTTCAAAAATTTTAACTATCGTAAAAATGGTGTTTGAAGAGGGAAAACCTATTTTCACCAAAAACGAAAACATTTAAATGTGTATAAAAAATTAAATAATGGACATATTGAAAAACTCGTTTGCTACGTTGTAAGTAACACATTTTTATGTATAAATTAACAATAATTTTTTATCTCAGACATTCCTATTCTCGCTGGCAATGGCGGCCAGCAATCGATGTTCTAACAGAAGAGGTTTCGCGATAATTCCTGCATACTGTAATATTTACACTTTTGAAAAATTGAAGAGGAAAGCTGAAAGTTGCGTTTATATCCTCAGGAAAAAATTGAAATTTTTCTTTTAGCAGTTACCTATGAAAAAAAATTCCCAAACATTTACTTATTCTCAAACGCTTCAGGATGCTGTATCCCCTTAATACACATAAAAATAATTAAAGAAGCGGTTCGGTAAAACGGAGGTTCCGGGAAATGAATTTGCTCGATCGATCGTGATTGAATCGCGCCGTCCGATGAAATATGATGCACGTGACGTAACGAGGAAACGCTCGGTCGGAGATTAAGCCAAGACAAGGATTGTCCTTGCGAGGAATGATGAATTTCCCCGGGAAGCTGGACGAGGACTCGAGACCAGAAGAACGACGTCTAGAGTTTCAACGGATTCGCGACGTTTCTCTTCCTCCTCGTCTAGTAAATCGCGCTAGTCAGCCATGGTTTTCCTTTCTTTTCCATCGCAATCTCCGTGAGAAAATGAACGACCGGTATATCTGACGGTTCGAACCAGCAAACTTTTCCATTTCTCCCACGTTGATCCGCGATCATTGGCACACCGAGACCTCTCAGGCGCAGGATATTAAAAATAGATTAAGATCCCGAACTTCCGACCTTCTTAGATTCGATTCTGAGCCACGGATGATAGTATTATCCGATCGTTATCGCGGCTGCTCATTCTGTACGCATGCTGAAGAATCGCGTGAAACTGTTCGGTTCGCAGGTGAGAGTTTTCTCCGACGAGAGTTTCGCCGGTAACGTTTTGAATTTCGAAATGCCGGCCTGTGCTGGTTGCTCGCGATAAGAGGAGGCTGCGAGAATTCTTTCGCAGCATTATGGCGCTTATCGAAATGCAAACGGTGCATGTTGCAATTCGTTCACGATACACCGCTGTATTTCTCCCGATTTTCCAATGAACGTGGAGCATCGAATTGATGGGGGCGTATAAATTCGCGATTTTACATCGAACCTTCCTTAATCAGCATCGTCGCTAAAAAGAAATGTTATTTACGAGATAATTAAAGTAACAGTAGTTAGAACTGTAGGATTCTCTGGGGAAGGCTGGAGGATAGTTAATAGGGCCTCTTGAAGGCGGCGACGTTGGTTTTCGCAAAGGTTCGCCGTCGGCGAATTCTCACGTAGCAGTTTCGTTTCGGGAACTTTAATTCTCTGTTTACCTGTTCATGGCTTTTGCTCGTCCGTCGGCAAGCAGCTCGGAACTTTTAATTGCCTTTTGCGAGGTTTTTGCGGGGAATTCAGCGGAAAAGCTGGAATTAAACTGTTTCGCGATCAAGATTTTGACATATCGGCCGTCAACGCCGTTTTCATGCTCGTGTTTACCTTTTCAACTGTTTCCTGCATTTAGGAAACATTCGTGAAACGTACAATCTTACGGTCTTATTTATCAGCTTCGTTATCGTTACCGTTACAACCCCGTAATCCAGAGTTTATATCCGAGATTAATTTTCCCTCAGCACTTCGTTACATTGAAGGAGGTACAGATCGGGAAATATTTTTTAATAAATAACTACTAAATGAAAAGCTTCAATTTTTCGCAGAGGATATAAATATAACTTTCAGCTCTTCTCTGCAATTTTGAAAATGTAGAAATGTTACAAAATGGACGAGTTATTGAGGAACCCTCTTCTGCTAGAACATCCTGCAATCGTCGCCCGCAATCGTCGACAAGGGCCGGAACGTTTGAAATAAAAATCCTTTCAATTTATAAATAAAAACGTATTACCTACAATGTAGTGTACGATTTTTTTCGATATGTCAATTATTTAATTTTTTCAAAATGTTTGAAGTCGATTTCTTTTTTTTTTTTTTTTGGTAAAAATAGGTTTTCCCTCTTCAAACTTCCACCATTTCAATAACAATGAAAATTTTTCAAAAATCTTACACTACGTTGCATATAACACATTTTTATTTATAAATCGACAAGAGTTTTTTTACTTCAGACGTTCCAATCCTTGCCGGCGATGACAATCGATGTTCTAGCAGAAGAGGTCCGGCAATTAGCGAACAACTCCTCCATTTTGTAGCATTTCCACTTTTTCAAAATTCGAGAAGAAACGCCGAGAGTTACATTTACATCCTCTGAAAAACGTTGAAACTTTTCGTACAGTAGTTACCTAGAGAAAAAAAATTCCCCAAATTTACCTATTTTTAGACGGCCCGGGGTGATGTACTCCCTTAATACACACCGCTAAAGGGTTAAACTCCACGTTTCAACGATCCTTTCCCCCCGCGAAAGAGCACATCGAGTAGAAAATTGCGGTTCGCGTAGACGAGACTCGACAATTTGCCCCGTGCTCGACGCGACAGGAAGATTATTCGGAAAGCCGGCAGCGTCGAATCGAAGACCGGAGTTTGAAAGAGTTACCGGATTCCTCTATGGCGGAATTAGGGGTAAAAATCGACGATCGTGTCGGCCAGGCACCCAGCCTCGTTCCTGGCAATTTGTTTCACTTTGCGGGAGGGTTATCTCCGTCCTCGCCCTGCTACCCGGCTCCCTTTCGATGCTCGTTTAATCTTTGCGACCGAACTTCGATCCCGCCATTAGTTCCGCGTAGTCCCTTCGTCGAACCGTTTCGCGTTTCTCCAACACCGATACGAACTTCAGGAGGAACTTTGCCCGATTATCCACAGCGAACGACGACGAAAATTCTTTTCAACGGGGTCTCATCTTCGATTACGCCACGTTAAGTCGGAAGTCGGGGATGTTTCCTGCGAGATCGGGATTGCAGTTTAGAAATTGCCAAGCTTATTTTCGCGGAGATTTCACGCGTTATTTGAAATCGACGAAGCGTAACGTCTGCCCCGGGTGAAGTGGTACGTTTAATAAACTGAAATTACGCGCTATTATATTGCCGTGTGACATTCCCCGGATACTAGAAATTTATTGCATCCACCTACACGGAATCATTGATTTTTCATATTATTCGTTGTAATATTGCTGGTTAAACTATTCTTCGAATTTCACGAATTTTCAACGTTGTAATTTACGTTTAATTAAATATGCTTCATTAAGGAACGAAGGAAACGTTGCATAGAGAGTGTTTTTTTTAATTTTTGTAAGAGAGATGTTTTAATAATGAAAATTTCATATACACATACCGGGTGTTCCAATTCTTTCCGATCAATCTTTGCCAGTACGTTCTATGGATGTAAATAAGAGAATAGTGTTATATAAATATAGGTCGTTCGAAGCTTTATTAAAATATTATACCAACAAAACGAAATACGAAGGGAACGGTAACGAGTGTGCGTTTATTATGATGCAAAATAGGAATAGATCAGCGGTATGTACATCTAACCTGTTTATGCGAGCTGTGTTTACGATCTAAGGTCGTTGAATGTAACTTCTGCCAGCGCCATTTTTGTCTTCTATCACAATAACAGCGAGCTTATCACCGTCCCCCCTCGCATTTCGTATTTTTCTTATAACTTTTTAACAAAGCTTCAAACGACTTATGTTTACATAACGTTTTTCTCTCACTTGCACCCGTAGGAGACACCGACGGAGTTTGATCGGAAAGAAAACTACGACACCCTGTGTACAGGGTAGAGCGGAGTCAATTTATGAGAATTTTCATTCGAGCCGAATCTTGTACAATTGCGAGGCGTTGTCAGATCGATACGTGGCCGCTATAAACCGCGAATAAACAGAGAAACGAAATCGAGCTCGTCGATGGCAGAATTTTCCAGTAAATGAAATCGTTCCGCCGTGGAATCGGTAGGAATGCACTGTCGTGGAAGAGAAACGCGAATGTATAGGCGTTCCACAGCGGAACGATTCTTATGATCTACGATTAATTTCCCAAAGTGGACTACGGTCTCGTTTCTTGACGGCTGAATCGTGCAAACGTTACAGAAATATCGCGGCAGGGGCAAACTTTCCACGGGCAAACCCCGGCTAGCCGCCGAAAATCTTGGGTAAACAGCCACGTACGCGCAGTATACGACACCGCGCCCTTTCAACCTGCATAACTTTTTTAATTTTTCGAATTTTTCAAAAGTTCTTCGTAGACTTTATTGCACGAGCTCGGAGCTACGCTCGGATGCGTAAAAATGCTTAACCTTTTTCACTGCAGAATACCAACGTGCACCCTTAAATGTATAATATTGTATCGTACATTGTACTGTTGGTTCGAGAGAAGAGTGACATACCTGAAGAATCGTTGAATTTACAGTATTCACAAGAAATAACTGTAAAAGCGACATAAATAACTGTGACATAATTAAAACTAGGGCTATGTTCACCCTTTCTTTAACCCTTTGAACTCCAAATTTTTTTTGTAACTTTCTTTTCAATAACTCCCTATTATTTTAAGAATTTTATTTTAAGTGCAGTTCAAAAGACATTTGGTCGATAGGAACCAATTTTTTTTTATTAATAATAATACATCTACAACTGGCCTCTTTTTAGGCAAACCAGCAGATTTCATATAATTTGGTGTGTCGTGCGTGAAGGGACATCTAGTGATGTTCCTTCAGTAGGAACCAATTTAAACAATTTTTTTACTAATTATATTGAAAATAGCATTAAGGGTCATATACAGTACCGGCCAAGTGTTTGGAACGCTGTGCCCTTTTTTACAAACTTATACAGCTAGTACAGGCACATTTATACAATATTAATCTACGTCTATTATACTTCAGCCATTCTAAGGACTTGTTGAAGATTCCTTTCGAGGGTGGCTAGTGATACATTAAAAAGGTCTACTTCATGCATAAGGGAATTGTATAAAGTAGAAATGCGATTTACTGGGTCAGATATACTGTATTTCGATTTGTGCGTTGGAATGTGAAAAGTCGCTCTGCTTCTTAAATGTCTAGATGGTGCGTAGAAATTTACAGATCCCAATAATGATGTACAATCAATATTATTATTTATTAATTTATGCAAAAAGGTAATGTCGAGAATTAATCTACGATTTTTAAGTGTAACAATTGATTCGAACGATAAAAAATTCTCCAAAGTCGTTGACTTTTTTCTGGAAATTTTTGTGCAAATTGCAATGCTCGGGTGATTCGAAACTTTTGGCCAGTAGTGTACATATATATGTGTACCTATTGCTCATCCAGGTAAAGAAAGTATCGCAAAATGTAATACATATTTAAACTGGCAATTTAAAAATTACTTCATTCATACCTGTGAATAAAACTGATGTCGAGTCACACTCGGCAAAGGAGTCCAAAGTGTCAACAGTGAATAATACACATAAACGATTTTTTATCAGAGACCCTGAAAACCCAAAGACTATCAGCTAAATTGTAAAAGTATTAAAACTAATCAATAACTTTCTACTGATCTATATGACATATCAATAAACTCAGAAACTAATAATCCGATCCGAGAGATTTTTCTTTCACCTTGGAGATTATGTCCACTTGCTTCGTCCATTGTATTGTTGTAATTTTTATCTCGTAATTTTTTATTTAGTGCTGTGGAAAAAGAGCTGCTTTCCTAAAAAACGAAAAAAAAAGTGGTGAGAAAGATTCTTAAAACATCAAAGGGGCATTTTCTTCTCGCGAAAGCAGCGATAATATTTTCTCAGACGACCCGGACGCAGAAAAATAAAGAAAGAGGAGATAGCGTGTTTACAGCACGATTCATCCAGGTATCTTAATTTAATTTTCACTCGTACGAATTGCCGCGTCCGTATAATCCACAGGGAAATATGTATACACATGTATATATACACACATTCCTGTGCTTTTCTTACCAGCGCCGCTTTCATCCTGCGTGCACGCCCGCCCTGTTCGTTTTATCGCTATTCCTACAGTCTCGTTACACATGCACAGGCGCGTACGCGTCCGCACGTAAGTAGAATCAGAGCTTTTAAAGCCGGAAACGTGGAAATATTGTGTTCCGTACGTTTGTACGGTCGCATCCAACTTTTTCCACCCCTTTACGACCCTCTCGCGTGAATTTTCTGTTTTTGAGTACCTGATGCGCTGGTGTACGAGCACTAGACGCGTGCATCCCGCTTAACTTTACATATTGTTTTTCCTTTATACCTCTCTACTAGGGGGAAGAGCAGCTTTTGTAGCATTACCATATTAAACACGAACCTTTACGTATTCCCATATTACATTACCCCGACTTCCCTCGCGCCAGTCGAACAACATTCGCGCGTTCAATTTCATATTTTCCCCCTGGCAAACTGTGGAAAAATATCGTTCGTCCCTTCTAATCGATGCAAGGGCTAGCAGTCGCTGTATATACAGCGACGAGAGGAAAACGTACAGATATATAGATATATATGTGCACACATTCGAAACGGTCATGGCTGAGAAGAAAAATCGAGTTGACCGATTCGTCGGTTATTCCATTAACTTTGGTCAGTGGGCAGTAACGAAGCGAGGTTAGGGGCTCGGTGTGCAATGTAAATTGGCGGTGAAATAAAAAGAGTGAAAATTGTCCAAGGGGAGAGATAGTGACGCGCGTATGGAATTTCCGGTGATGTCCTTTGAGCCTTCAGTGGCGGAATGAGAAGCAAAAAGTACCGGAAACAGGTGTATCCGTGCAGTTTTTGCTTTTTCCCCCGTCTTTCCCTCTCGCTGTTCACGTCGATCGATTCTCCCTCTATTTTTTTCGTTTTTCCTCTTCTTTTTTTTTTTTGTATTCTTTTTCTTCTTCTTTTTTTTTTTTTATTCATTTCGAAGCACTTCGTTTGATGGTATCGAGGGGAAGAACTTGATCGTTAGAAAGCGTAACATCCTCTGAATACAGCCACGGATAATCTTCTCCTTTTGTCATACGTTCACCTTAAAACTATGCCGATTGACGTGATCAAAGTGGAGGATTCCTCTTGACAAAAATTGTCATCTCTTTTTGTGTTTCACCCAAGTGATCGTTGACCCCCATTCACAGTATGATCTCCGCAATCCTACTTGTGATAAGAGCTCCTCTTGTATGAGCAGCGGAGTACACGGTAACAACATATTGTTATTGGGAAACGAATGAAATTGCCTCTCGAAAATAATCGTAAGTACAACTTTCGTGAAATTCGCCAGCTTGAAAAACGACTGCCTTTCTAATTAGAGTGATGCATTAGGCGATCCATCGTGTCCGAAGCAGAACTTCTCTCTCTCTCCTCTCTCTTCGTATCTCATACTGTTTGATTTCAATTCCTCGAGAAATAGAACTAGAAAAATATTTGCCGGTCAATCCACGGGGCAAACGTAGCCAGAAATCTAATAACGAGAATGAACTGCTACCGTTATCTGGACCATTCTACCGAGAAGGAAATAACACAGAGAGAGAGAGAGAGAGAGAGAGA
The DNA here is from genome assembly GCF_001263275.1 of Habropoda laboriosa. Classification (NCBI taxonomy): domain Eukaryota; kingdom Metazoa; phylum Arthropoda; class Insecta; order Hymenoptera; family Apidae; genus Habropoda; species Habropoda laboriosa. The sequence continues at coordinate 1,073,154 of NW_017100191.1, read as the reverse complement.
GAGAGAGAGAAAGGAGAAACCAGGTCTAAATAAAAGTAGAGGAGAAATAAGAATAGCAGCCGCGAATATATTCGTCGATTCACCATTGATTCGCTATGGAATTGCACCTGTGCACCGTTGGTACCCGCATGCGTCGCCGATGTATGCATAAAATACGTTGTCTGCGACACAGATAAGATACTCCTCCTTCCACGTCGGCTGTCATAGGTGATAAAATCGGGCTCGGAGAACGACGATCCGTCAATCGGTCGTTTTATCGCTGTCGTGAACACTTCGGCGAAGATAATACGTTGAAACAGGTAGAAACTTTCCGTTCTTATTCGTCATCGCCTGTGCAAACATGTTTCTACGACTTGTACTTCTGTTTCTGCTATGCTGCGTCGCTCTTTGCCCCGCGCAGGAAACTATGGTACGTATTTGCATACATTTCTAAACGTGTCCAATTAAGGAACGTAACTGTACAAATATTAATTACCCACTTCTCTGTACACTTCGTGTATAGTCTATCTTCTGTTCTTCGCGAGTCGTGATTAGAATAGAGCCTCTAGCAGAGAAATAAAAAAATATACAATCCGAAGATGAAATCTATAGTTTACCGTGCCTTCTGTACGTAATCATAATTGTTAATGCTTAGTTAACACGTTAAGCGCGGCGTCAGTCCTGACTGTGAACTTTTCGTTTGGGTGCCGTCGGTCCGTGGGACCGGCAGTATCATGTTTAAAAAATAAATGTTATGCACGTCTCCTTCTTTTTTTTCCAATTTATGAACACTTCTTCTATCAACCCGGATTGGTATTTCTTCGTCTGAATGCCGTGTGAGCGCATTTGTCATCTTCTGTTTATACTCGCGAAGTGATCGCCGCTGTGTGCCGCCTGTTAAGTTAGCTTTAGTTGTATATTATATAAGTAGCGTTAAGCGCGGTAGGGTAAGATTACTGTTAAGATTGCGAGTGCTCTATCCCTGAGCCATTGATCTCATTACACTTTAGTCATATTTTGGTTTGTTGTACCTTTTGTATATATTGTTCAATTTATCGGCACAATAAACGTATGTTACAATAAAAAAGAGCCTCTGACAGATGTTCTTCACGATTTACGATACGTTAGCGACTCTTGTATGGTCGATGGAAGAAATATAGCGATCTCGTAAAATTGGTCAGAAGTCGAAGTAAACATGTTCCGATTACTCTAACAAGAAAATTGATGGAAATACGAAAAGATTAAGAAGAGATAAATTCACACTAACGAGGGAACATCCAGACGTGATGATCACCGACATTGATGAAACTTTGACATACGGTAGTACTGAGAAAAATATTTAACACGTACCTTTTTTATTCACAATCGTCCACATTGAAGGGGTGAAAATCGCCCTCAAAGATGAAAGTAATAAACATATTCGATGAAAATTATTTATTATTTTTTATTTTTAAAGTTTCTTACACTGTTACTCTATCTCTAATAGCTTCTGAGATATTAGACTGAAAATATTTACCACCTTCAACTTTAAGGGCAATTTTCACCTCTTCAATTTTATTTCGAGAACTACTATGTACCAAAGTTTCACAAGTATCAGTGATTATCACCATGATTATCACTTCGTAATGTCTCTTTGACATTACTGTCCTCGTCGATTTCAGGCGTAGAACTTTAGCAGCACATTTTCGAGACGTATCATTCTGAGAAAATACCTCTTTAATTTACAACAGCGCTATATTTGTTCCACGTATCCTACCTGTTACCTTTAATTCACCGTACATCTAAATTTGACTTATTCTTGTTCCTTCGTATTCGTACAGCATTTGACACAGCTTGGCAAAACTGTCGGCAGCCACCGTTCGGTGCACTTATTCCCGAATTTGTTGACAGACGTGTAAATTCCGCGGAGTGAGTTTTCGCGAGATTTCGAAAGGGAATGTAGGCAACGGGGCAATTCACAGCAGCTCGAGTTTCGAAATATGTATCGGTCGACGCGCGTGAATGCCAAGGAAAACGTAGACGTTTCGTGAGTTAAACGTCCCAGGCACACGGCGTTCAATTCACCGGTGAACGAGACCGTAGGCTTCGGTCCCTGCTAGGCTTTGAATAGCCTTCCCTACGAAAACTTTAAGTCGACAATTCTCCAGTTTTCGTCGGCTGCACACGATCATCGGTTGGCACACGTAGCCTCGGTAAAGTTCCCGGCAGCCGAGGGACTTCGGTTCTCGCGCGATTCAGCTGTTTACGCGGCAGATATCGCGCGATGCTAACGAGGCAAGTTAAACAACAAGCGAAAGAAGAAGTTCGAACGGCTACGCCCAGAAAGAAAGTCTATTAATTCGATTCCACTCGTTTCCTTGTGGAAGAAGAAAACAAAGGATAAAGGACGAAAAATCGTGCCTTATCTTCGCGCCATTTCAGAACCCTTCGTTCTTTTACCCTTCGAGGTATCGTGGAACCAGAGAAAACATCCTGGAGGGATTAAATTTCTATTGAGACAGCTTTGTTTTCGTAGGTCGAAATACTTCTTCCATGGAAGTATGAAAATGCTCCCTGTGATGAAAACGAGTTTAGCTTTTTCTTCCTGTGCTGAAAGTATCTACACCCATCCCTCCATTTACGCGGATTGATCGTTCCGCGTTGATTTTTTTTACGCGGATAAAAATCGCGTAAATAGAGTCTGCTTGTATGAAAAAAAACGTGGTAAGATAAACAGGTATAAGTTATAAATATATTTAAATCGCATAGGTTAATAAAAAAAATAATGATATTTCGGAAAACCGAAATAAGTTTTATTCGATGTCAGACCTTCTCTTCTTCATTGGCTCAAAGTCACTATCTTCATCGCTTAAAATATTAGTAAGCTTTGCGTCGAGTAAGAATTTGCGTCTCTCTGATATGTAATAAATTCAATGACAGTTTATAGAAAACTGAACCTATCTGACCGCGTAAAATGAGGTCGCGTATAAAAAGTACCGCGTAAATGGAAGGATAGGTGTAGAATCTAGAGTAATATTTGTAAGTATGGACGTTGATTTCACGGTCAATTTCGATACTCGAATATTCAGCTTGGTCGACTATCGACGAAAAAAGGGAGTGTCTTTGGAGAAGGTAATTCCAGTATTTCGCCTTTACGGACCGTTTCCATGAATACCAGATCTTTACGATCCTCTGAGAACACTCTGTTCTGCTAAATTCGCGTTTGTATTCTATTCGATGTCTGACATTGATACGGTTAATATAACTCGAAGAAATGATGGCTCGCGCGACTGCTCTGGTTGGTGTGATTCAGGAACCGTTTCTCCCTGGGAGTGGGAGTAACCAGCCGGGTAAGAGGGAAAATGGGCAAAGTTTCCCTTGTTTAATTAATTCCCGACCGATTCGACGCCAGGAGAACGTTGGAATGCTGAAATTTTGTTTGTCTCGTTAGCCCTGGCGTTCGGTTAAACAGAACAAAGGGGCGAGCTGTGCCCTGGTGTCGGAAATGAGCGAAACGAAGGGACCTAGGCGGAGCGGCGCCTCTGGTGAATACGCGTCGAAAACTGGATTAGAAAGTTTCGTTGTGTTATCGTTACTTGAGGGATTAACGTTTTCACGCGTTCGGCGAACGAAGAATTCTAATCAGTCTGGTTGTTGGGTCGTGAAGAATAAATACCTGCCGAATAGACGAAACTGTCACGGCTATGTAGCAAATTATTTTACGAGAAGCTTGCTCGAAGATCCACACGTCTATCAGGCACAATGTGCGCTAGGCTTAACTGAAGAGGACAAGGTTGACCCTAGAAACACGATAAGACAATTTTTATTAACAATGAAAATACAGGATCATCGATGAAAATACGCTTCGACCATCTGCTACACACCAACAACCCAACTAGACAACACATAACGTTCATAAAACATCATGCACACACGACCAAGACACTTTTTCTTGCACTACTTTCGCAGTATTTACATTTATTCGCAGAGTGTACACCAAATACATTTATGCATTGAACTCTTGTATCTTGTTGATTAGTTAGAGGGGAAGATATATTGGATAATTGGAAACTTTCTCTTCTAAAGGTATCTGCAATGAAATCGTCACTATTGTATCCAGTTGAACCCTCAGTCCTTTTCAAATGTAAGTTCGTGACTTACAAGGGGAGTTCGGTAACCCAAAAATTCCAGAAGATTTCAAACTGTGTGAGAGTCAATGCAACCTCATATAGTCCACTATATTAGATCTATGCAAAAGTTTCTATCGCTTGTAAATCGATGGCACTGTAAAGGCACAGTATGTTTCTTTTTTTATTGAAATTTTCACTGTTAGTATTTATGACAATACTACAATTCATTCGGTATACTGAATATTATATTATTTGTACTTTTATGACGACTAATTATATATATGTATAATAAAACATAAATACGCTTCTATATTATATTATACAGTTGCAATATTAAAATTATATTATTTTATTTCGATAAAGACTAATTGTAAACGTAATAAAGAGTAAATATGCATTCTCTAGAAAAATACGTTGGGAATTTTTGCATAGACCTAAATAACAAAAATTCGAAAGGCTTATAACTGTGACACGAAACACACGTTACACTATCGAAATTCTTCGAAAATTCTACTATTAATTGGGTTGGATTTTTCCAATTTTACAGGAAACCACCACTAGTGGAAGCATAGCAATGTCGATGGTGTCTCAATCCGCTCTTCTAGTAATAGTGACAGCTTGTACAACCAGCGTTGTGTTACTCGTTCTTCTTCCCACAATGGCCTATCAGTGAGTATTCCCCGAAAGAGTGAAATATTCAAAAACTTAATTGTCCGCTTTGTTCGATATTCATCGATCGTACGTCACGCAAACCAGTGGAACGCATATTTTACACTAATGAAAGAACGTGTTCTCCCGGCGGTGATAAGGTTAATCGCGTCGGCTAATGAAATCGCTTCTGTTCCTGGCTTCTACTTTATCGGCTTAATCTCTGTCGTATATCACCTATTATTTGACGATAGCATTCCACGTCGAATTAGATTATTTTTACGCGGCCATTCGCTTAATAGCACGACACTTCAGAACGGGAAATTCATTTTAATTTCCTTTCTTTTTTACATTCGTTCTCTGTTTCCACAGCAAATACTGCGGTAACAACCTGAAAGACCAGGTGATCTAGAGATGACAACCGAGGCGAAACCATCGGCGAGGGAACGTCGTTGCATAAAATCGTTATTATCACGGGCCATTTGTTCGATCGTTTAAACAAAATTCGAGACAATACAGGGGTTCTGATTGTGGGAACGCGTAGGTCGTAATTTTCATAAAATTCATCCGACAAATTGTTGAATTCAATGGAACGAAACCAGCCGATATTCGATCCAACCGCAATTATCAATTTCATTTCGAATCTCATATATGGGGAAATGCGATGATCGCATTGACCCTTCTCATTATACAAATTTTCTACCTTCGTTACGGTATAAACGGGGCTCTGCTGCACTCACCCGCTAACGTGAAATTAACCGTAAAATCGGTTGAGGATATACAGATATTCAGGCTTCGGTACCAACAAGGGAACTTCGGTAACCCGAAAATTCCGACTTTTTGAAAACTTTGTGGGTTTGTAGGGGACCTCGAGAGAAGTATCTGGCAATTTTTTTCCGCTCAATTTCGGTTCTTCCGGGTGAAAACAGCCCTTGAACGAAGATAAGTGTTACCCTATTTCCCTTTTTATTTTTAAAACTATAGTAGATATAAAAAATGTTTATAATAAAAATTTAATGGCTTTTATGCCTTGTAAGATTGTGCTATTAAACGAATAAAAAATCTTCCACTACCGTTGTTGCGAAAAATTTCGAATTTTCTGTCATATCGAAAAATATGTCAAATAAATGCAGATAGATATGTTAATCTTTCCGGATAATGTGATATTTAAATAATTTTCATCGATACGTGCTTTGTATGCTGTCATCGTCGCACTTGGAACGATGCGTTACCAGTTACCAAGTATGTGAGCGAATCTTTGGTAGATTTTAGATTGGGCCAAAAAAAAATTGAGGTCCCCCACAAGCCCACAAAGTTTAAAAAAAATCGGAATTTTCGGGTTACCGAAGTTCCCTTGCTAGCTGAAGTTTTCACGGTCTGTCGAAGAAACTCCAGATGGAAATAATTCTGTACCTCAGAGTCAAAGTGATCCAAGTCCATTGTAATTTGACAACAGAACGGAGAAACATCACCGATCACACATGAAACAACACTGTACTCGTACTAGTATTATAAATATCAGATCATCCCATAAGTTTGTGCCGAAAGTGAAAAATGTATTAATGAAAATCCAAGGAAAAAAAAAAAAGGAAAAAATCGTAGAAGGACGAGGCGCTTTTATAAAAATCAAATTTAAAAGTTTGTTGGAAATATTAATCTAAATTATAAAATTCGACGCGAACTTACGGGATAAACTAACACATCTTTATGTCTACGACGTAAGTACAGAATTATCGTTTCAACTGTGTTTCACAGTTTGTCGCACGATTACGTACTACCAGCATCCGCTATCATTTGAAAAGCGTAACTTCAGAAGTTATAGGTAGAATCGTCGAATAAGAATTGATCCAATTCATAATTTTGATTCGGATTAACACGCACACACAAGCACACCGTTTCCCTCGATGTGTCGCCTCTCCTAAAATATCCTCCGTTATATACACGCCCGTGTGACTGACTATACGATAACGGTGTTGCAATATGGCCACGTATGGGCCGTGTTCTCGTTGCGTCCCGGTGATAATTTCCCAGAAATGGAGAACGTCGGCTTCGATAACCTCGCCGCCGAGTTATACGCGCGTGTTTGTTAACGTCGGCTACTGAATAATAATTTCGACCGTGGAATCGAGTCACGCGGATGGAAAAAAAAGGAAAAATCCAGCCCATCGTCACCGATCACGCTGTCCGGGTTTATTTACGCGGGACGCGCAGCCACCGTCTCGTTTAATGGAATATCCGTAACCAGAGCAATTTGATCGGGAAAATTTATCATATTATTACGCGGCGCGATTCGTTTCACTGGGCCGCTGCTACTGCAACGTAATGTCACCGACAAAATCTCTGATAATATGTTTCATCGATTCAATCGATGACGCTTTAATTCCACTGGAAATTCATTCCGTCCACATGAAATTATTATGCGTTGTGAATTCTTCCTTTATGTGCCTCTACTGTAAAATCATAGCAGTGCGCGTGTGTGCGTATGTGTGTGTAGAGAGAAAAAGAAAGAGAGCAAAAGAGTAATTGTTTTAAAATTAGATTGCTGAATTTGACTGTTGTTGCGAGTTCGTGCTCCTACATTCTGCTTCTCGATTCACCGTGTAATTGCGTTCATATACACGCCCAGAAACACGAATTCGTCACCGTAAATTCCGTATCGCTGACCTGACCCCTCTTACAAACACGTGTCATTCGCGTCGAGCAATCTAATTCATAATGTATTACACTTTCCATTGGCGCTTGCGGCTGTACTGGAATTCTAGTTTCAACCCTTATCCCGTCAAGATGAGTCCGATAAACACGCGCGCTTGGTGTTTTTTAAATATTTTGGACAGTGATTGAGAAATCTAAAATTTAAAAAGGATTAAAGATTTTTCGAAAGCAAAGAAAATATTTAAATAATTTTATTACGCATAGATTCATCAGAATCTATGAGCTATTTTTCCAGAAACCTCGAGGTACATATATACAGGAATGAAACTCTAACTTCTACATGCAAAAATAAACCGAAAATATCGAAAATTTTTTCATAAAAAGCAAATGAAGTACTTACATATTTCAACAGACTCTAAACTGCCCGTTTACGTTACACAAATAGACTATTCAGACAAGGGTTGAAATGTGGACATTCGCAAACCCTGGAAGAAATTTGCAAAATTTTTCAATCGAACCGTCTTATGTCTTTACCTTTAATTTCCAGAATAGTAAAAAAAAGAAGGTACAAGAACGAAGCGTGACTCGTAAATCTGTGTCGCTTAAAGAGGGGACACAAGGGACGATATAAACCGTGTACGTAAAACAGTTACAGTGTGAATGGTAATATAAAGTTTAATATAGCCTGGAACTTCCACGGATTATGATCGAGAAGGCTTGTCGCCTGGCAGACCATTCTATCTCGTCGCATTGCAAATTCGAAACGTTTCTTTAAGGTATAGGAGAACGTTCAGTTTTATGGTGAGGCGAAAGGCTTACTCAGGAATTTCAAAGCTACTCATCGTGAATCCTGCAAGTTCTAACTCTTCATTGTCCTATCGTATATGCGGACAGTTCTATCCATTGTAACTTCACTCAACTCTGGTGAATAATAATAACGTATCTCGTCCACTGTTAAGTCCTCGACAAATTTTCACTGGACGACAGAATTTTCACTTTAAGTCTCGTCCATACTTTCGAATCAGTGTACCAACTTTTGACACGTCATTTCTCTTATACTCACAGCAACGGAGAAGATCTACCTGTAACGATTGTTAAAAAATAAAAATACATATTTACCTAATTGATAATAAGAATAAATGAATTATTTTCCCCAATGTTCTTCCTATTTACTGCCGTAAGATAAAATAGCGGAGTATCGATCGTCAGTACGTTACCGTCCAACAGTAAGTCAGGCTTTACCCTCTGTCGACAACATGGTATCCAGAAAGGAGAGAACGCAGCCACGAATCAGTATAGAAAGTTTCCAGACACGTTCTGAATACTAAGGGGGTAAAGCTTAGAGGGGTAGCTGGGTATCCGCGCGATAAGACGAACAAATATTCGGGTTTATCGTTCAGCATGGGGGTTGTAGTTCAATTCGTGGTACACGTGAGTCGTAGCATACCACTTCTGGGAGTTTCAATTGGGTTACTGATTGTGAGCTGGGATAAACTAAACCGCGACAACAGATCTCCTATCATATACGTATCGCGACCGCACAGCTTTACGTGCACCTGCTGAAAAGTATCTGGAACCGCAAAAGTCGGAGAGAATAAAGGTGGATAGAATTTTCTTACCTCGAAAGATGCGAAGTATGATTCAGATTTTAAATTGCACTATGTTGCCTGAATTGTCAAGGAAATGTTACGCTTGGCACTACGAAGGGCGTACATACGTAAAACAGGCCACTTAATCACTTTCTCTAGCTATGGCGGCACGAGAAAATTTGAATAGAAAATTTAAATGGTTTCAAAGGACGAACAAGGTGGAAGAAAAATTTTTTCGATGGAATAAGTGGTAAAACATGAAAGGAAGATTGATATTTGAATTAAAATTTTAGGGTCAAAGGTTAGGTCTACAGTCACATTATTACACATGTTTAAAATGAAAAAAGTATAATGTCGGTGATCTTGAAAAAGTGACATTTATAAAAAAAATTTTTTTCTCATCTTATTTGTCCTTTGAAACCATTCGAATTACGTATACAAATTTTCTCGTTCCACCGTAGCTAGAGAAGATAATTAGGTGGCTGTTTTACGTGGCCCCTCCAATACGTAGAATTTACTAATTCATTTCTGCACATCACGAATAAAATATCGCCCTCGACTGAAAGTCAGGCAACCAAGATTTTCAAGAATATCCACGTATCTTTATTTTCACACCACCGTTGAATAATAACTGTGTCCTGCAGTACGCAGCGAGCCCTTTTAATCTGAAGTAAGCGTGGCGTAGCGAAAGGGTTGAAGATAAGAGAAAGAGGAAGTTGAAGCAGGCAACTATGAGTATGAAAGATACATAAAGTGAACGATGATGGTGTTATTTGCCTGTAAGTTTTGCTACCCTCTGATAATTAACGCCACACAACGCCACGAAACCGTTGGAAAACCCTTCGTGCCGTGGAATAATAGTTCACTTCTCGGGCGATACACCGCGTGCAAAACACAATAGTGTTACTTTGAATGATTAACGAGGATAAAATATCGATTCTAATTGGCCAGTGTTCTGAGAATACCTCTCCATCAGCGAGAAAGTTGCCCTCACTCGTTCACCTGTGCCTCGTCCCTGAAGAACATCCAACGAAATGAGCCTGTTCAACGCGAACATTCATCGAGTACTTCATATACTAGAATTGGCTGGAAGGTTCACGTGTACCTGGCCGTTAGATTCTAACAGCAGTAAAAGAGAAGTTGTCTTTCGTAACGTTCGATGGGGTTTCACGATACTAAACGTGATATTACTACTGATATCCTTGATACTCGCGATTTTTCACTTTCGAAACGACATAACTATTTTAATGAAAACCATCTCCGAGATGACTGCTCTGCTGGAGGTGTTGATGGACATGATTCTCTGCAAAATGAAGAGTGCACAGCTTCAGGTTATATTTCTTTCAAAATAACAATCCACGATGAAAGTCTGTAAGCGAAGGATGTTCGACAAAATGTTTACCGTATTCAGGTGTTGGTAGGAAAAGTAAAGGCGTTTGTAAAAGTGGCAAACAAGAACGAGATTAAGATAATACAAGGATACGTGGATCGATATAAACGATTTTTCGGAACAATAGCAATGGGATACGTAATGACTGGAATCACGTTCAGTTTGGCGCCTCTGTTTTCCGTACAAGAATTGCCAGCAGACGGATGGATCCCGTTTTCCATTAAACCACTGGGAGTATATTGCCTCGTATACTTTGTGCAGGTTTACTGCATTCTCCAAACAGCGTTCTGCATTAGCGTGGATTTCATGATCGCTCTTCTAATCAGCTTCTCCGCGGCTAAATTAGACATACTGGGGATGAAACTGCGAAAAGCGAATGGCCACGACGTGCTGGTAAGCTGTGTCAAAGAACACCAAGAGATAATAGGGTAAGATCAATCTGTTTTCTAGCGAATGTTCTACTTCGATAATTTTCCTTTAATTTCTCGACTGCGAGACAATACACTCTAGGTACATATATTCGATTTTGCACAATTTGATCGAAGTATAGAATACAGATTTAATTCGACTTGTGGTGAATGAGAAAGTGGATTTTATTCTGCGTCTACTGTTTAACTTGATAGAATAAGTAACATAGTGCGAGAGTTAAGTGTTCACCGAGATAAGTAAATCGAAACTGTGTGATGGTCAGATTTGTGGAGGATATTAAGACATCTGTCGAGACTTTGTTATTCAAAACGAACGCCACTATGGGAAGCGCTGTGATATGCGGAACGTTCCCGTTGATTTACGTGAGTTTGGCCTGCTCGATAGATTTCCGTACTGTACACCGTTTTTGACATGGTTTTGGTAGAGAAGTAGAAAATTGTTTGGTAGCTTGTATCGAGCCACTTTAAATGGACATTTCTATGATAACCATTCAGAATCAGTCGCTGACAGTAATCAGTCAGTTTCTTCCTTTGATGCTATCCGGCTGCGGACGACTATACGTCATCTCCTGGCCAGCAGATGATTTGAAAGAGAGCGTAAGCCGGTTCATAGTAATGCAGACTCGATAAATCATCTCATCTGTCTGTTATCTGAAATTAAATGAGACTTTTTTCAGTCACCTTCATATCCCATTTACATCCCGATTCGTTAGAATGCGCGTTCTTTCATTTTCAAACATGCACGGCAAATTTTCTTTCAGAGTATAACGTTCGCGAAGTCTCTGATAGACAGTCCGTGGATAGGGAAACCACGAAAAATGACGAACATTGTGATAATTATGATGCAAAGAAGCCAAAGGATATTACTCATTACCATGGGTGGTATACTTCCTGCTATTTCCTTGGAATATTATGCAAACGTAAGCACATCACTTGGAATATTTTATATAAAATGAAGTATATTACAGCGAATCTTTTTCAAACATTCGCATAATTTATTATGTACAATAATTTTGTAGTTCCTAACTACAGTAGGCTCCTACTTCATGGCAATGAGAACCATGATTGAGTCGTAATTGTCCTGGAAAATGTATGCATTATTGAAACTTCTAATAAACTCGTTTCGCTTGAGTACAAATATTTACATTGTTCGTTCTTTACACTTCTTTAAAAAATGAAAATAATATTAATTTTAAAAAGT
>NW_017100191.1:1050573-1061051 GCF_001263275.1 Habropoda laboriosa | reverse complement strand
ACAATTCATAATAGAAAAATATAATTTCTTTAATTTTACTTTTTTTCATCTGAAATTTGTTTTAATATGTTGCTGAGATTTTTCTGATGAAAATGATATCAAACACGATATAATTTCAACAACATTTACTTATTCACTGTCACGCCAGACAGTGAACGTGTTAATAAGTAAATGTTGTTCAAATAATGTCGTGTTTGATGTCATTTTCATCAGAAAAATCTCATCAATATGATAAAAAAAATTCCAGATGAAAAAAAGCAAAATTAAAAAAGTTGGTATTTAAATCGCTTGGTTGCCTCGACTCACGTTTCATCCTTATTTTATTCGCTGTCCTTGTCTACATTCGGCAAACTACAAAGGTGGGCGCGAGGCTCGAAAACGTAGTCCCTGACTCTACAAGTGTCAGGTTTAGGTTCCTTGCGGACTGACACTTGTGGAGAATTTACTGTATATATTTTTTTATAATAATAATTTTATAAATGTATGTATATATTTATATTAATTTCTTGCTTGCCGGCTACAAAATGAAATTAGCTTACAGTAGCTTTTCATTTTCATCCATACGTTCTACGCTCTCTACTCTAATGTATAGCACTTTTTTCTATTTCGCCTATATATCCCCTCTCTTTGGTACTTTCTTGTACTCTAGAACACTATTCACCCTCCACGCCTGTCTTACTTCTGCCTCCTTCTTCCCCTTCAGTTTCCTTAACCGTTCTATTACTTCAACCTTCCACCGTTTCCTTCAATCTTATACTTTTATCCTCAACTCCTCTACATTCTTCTATCCAATGCTTTAGACTTCCTTCCTTACATAAAATGCATTCTCTCTGTTCTTCTTCCATCCAATATCTATTTCAGACTGCCTTGTTTTCCGTCTCTTTATAAATATTCCGTGACGATCTATCCAGACTGTAATATTTGTAGTTCTCGTAAAATTAAAATATCGTATTTACACTACCGCTCATAAATTTAACCCTAGCGCATTCTTCTGTACGACTATACCTACACTTAAGGTTTCCAGGTGAAAAAAGACTGAAAGACTTTATGCGTAACAATTTTTCTTACCATGAACCTGGACAATAAACTTTTAATACGATGTTAAGGAAACGTAAAATTGATAACACCAAAGGTACTTAAAAAAGTAAGAAGGTGACGGGTGGAAAAAGACCCGGAGACTCCCCGTTAGGGTTAATCGCGCGATACAAAAGTGCGACGTGTAATTCAATTTATATGAATTCGTTTCGTTCAAGTGGACGAAATTCTAATTTCGTTCGTCAAATTCAAAGTTTTATGTCGAACTCGACACAGTGAAGTTATTTATTCTCGCTTAATTAACGTTTCTCCTACAGTTACTTTCCGTTTTATTGCATTTTAACTGATGCGATTAAGCTTTTCAACAATAGTGTACATTAATTTCTGCTGGATTTTAAGTCCCCCAACTTAATACGAGAGGTGACGAGCCTCTTTCGTTTTACACACAGAGATTTACAAATTTTTCATTTGTTAACCCTTTGCACTCGAGAGGCGACTGAGAAGAGACATTACTATTGTATTCACAATTTGGTGAATAATTAACGGAGCTGATATGTTCCAGAACAGCAGGTCTGTGGACCACCATAAATCGTTCACTGATAGTTCGATAGAACCAACTTCTAACGAAGTGTTACAAGATCTTGTACAACAAAAATACATTACATATTGAAGTAAAATAGTTATATTCGTTAATATATGCATGGTTTATATCTATGTTAGATTCAAGAAAATTTCATTCATTTTATGGAGCAAACAAGCTCTGATTTGCCAATTCCTTATATATACCTGATAAAGTATTGCCGATGCAATATGCACGTGCTTCTCGTGAAAATCTCCTGTGAGATCCTCCTATAAAATCCGTAATTAAAGCAATCTATTGCAACAATTTCGAAAAGATCTTACCAAAAATGCAAAAGCTTCGTAAATACGTAATCCATATACTCCATCATCCACGTTTATCCTTCATACCACGCCACTTATACATAAGTACACTACACAACACTTTCCACTTGAATATCTACACCATTTCCCCAGGAAAATTGAAACAAGCACGGTGCAGCAAACGGGGCGAGGTTGTATGAATACTACATAGTGAAAGAACACGCGATATTCTCACGAAGTACAGAAATAATTACATCCACCGATGAATCCTGATTACATAGCGCACGGGTTGCGCGTTATTTATTAATTTGATCTCGCGTTCGATACAGCGCAAACAAGAGCACGATACACAATTTCAAAGCAATGAAAACCTTCAACGCTATTAGTTCATTCTTCCATCAGATTTTGGCTTGTTTCGAAAGTCGTACGGGTTTCAATTAAAATTGCAACAGAACGGAATGTGTACATGCTGTTTCGATCGTAACATCCCTTCGTGTAATATTCCTGGTATTTTCACCCTTCGCGAACCTTTGACTTCCACGAGGAAAGCAATACTCTACCCAGAAGCGGCGGTAATACGATCGTATCGAGAATTTTTCTAGAAGTCAACAGCGGAGATGAGGAAAAGTATAACGCCGGAACAAGCGATCTCGTTCACGAAACTGAGCGTCGCTGTAACTTGTTCGTGGCCACCGTCACCTCTGGCGACCAGAACTCAAGTTTTGCTCTTTAATACGTTGTGGAGCACAGCATTCGTTAGCACCATCGCGCTGCTTTTGCCGCTATTGAGCGGAATTTACGAGTACCGTAAAGACCCCATCATTCTTGGGAAAACAGTCAGCCTCGCCTCGGCTGTCGCCCAGGTGGCAATCAAAATGATAATGTGCCGTTTCCAGCAGAAGCAATTCCAGGTAAGTCGACCGTGATTTCGATAGAAACATTTCTGTTAAACATTTTAATTGAACTGTCACCGGTGAAAAACAATGCTTCGCAGGTATTGTACTTCGACATGGAGAATTTCTGCAGATACGCCACCTCGAAGGAAAAAGTTGTCCTGCAACGATACGTGGACAGATACAAATACTTTCATGGGATTTATATATTATGGTGCTTCCTCACGACCATCTTCGTCATAAGTGGTCCATTGTACTCACCACAGACGTTCCCCACTCATGCGATATATCCTTTCCAAGTGGAACATACACTGTTCAAGATTGTTATTTATTTCCATCAGTCGTTAGTTGGTTTTCAGGCGTCCGCTGGTATGGCCATCGACACTCAAATTGCTCTTCTTCTGCGATACGCGGCTGCCAGGTTCGAGCTATTGGGAAACGAGATGCGAAATGCAAATACTCACTGTGAATTCAATGCCTGCATAGAGAAGCACAGTGAACTTCTCAGGTTATTTCCATTTTATTTCGATATATCGTGTACAGGGGTGAGTCGCGTAATTTGTTCACCTCTTTAAAATGTGTTCTATAAAACGGTGTTCTATACAGAAATAGAAAAATATTGAAAAGAATATGTATGATACTGAAGCTGTTTTTCTCTAAATAACGTATTTGTCTACGAGATATTAAGGTGAGCTTGAATTTTTTAAATGGAATATGTACCTTTACCTGTGTAACAAAATCGAAAAGAATAGTGAATTTTCTACAAGGAAGTATTAATCTTAAAAATTGGTTCACAGTTTATTGTGACTCGCCAATAAGAGTGAAAGACACGAAAAACCGAATTGTTGAAACCTGTGCAACATTTACTACAGAGATAGTTCAATTGTTATCATTACTTTGAAGTATTATTTACACTGCACATTATCGAAGTGTTATCTTTACTTAACGGAATGCACAGGTGAATGGAAGTTAGCGAGTATCACTTTGAGCATCTACTTTAAGTAAGATAAATAGCGAGACCTTGAACGATTCATACCAAATAAAGTACTTCGTTTAGAAAATTCAAACTCACCTTGATATCTCGTAAACAAATGGGTTATTTAATAATGTAGTTTCATACATTTCATTTGACACTATGAAATTTCTATATAAAACACTTTCTTGTAGAACACGTTTAGAAATTATTCGGAATGAAGAAATTATATGACTCGCCTTGTGCATATACATATGATACATAGAGGGATGTTAACAGCATCATCAAAAGTAATATTACGTTAAAGAAATATTTTTTCGCCGCAAAAATTTCTTAAAAACATCCGTAACGTGCATTAAATTTATCAAAACTTTGGATAATTATTTCTCCGAAGTGCACCAAGTTATTTACACGAGTTTACCCTTGTTAGAAGCGGCGAACGTTCCTCTGTAAAACGCACTTTGTTTCACGTCGATATCTCTACTCGTTCCCGAGATATCGCGGTGCAAAGGGAACCGTAATTTTTAGTAGTTTACTATCTCTCTCGTTGTCGCGCGACTCGGACCTCTCACTCTCACTTGTTTACATTGTTTCGCCTTACGCCTCGCACGTGTTCGCCGGTCACTGGCAGGCGTTGCATAATAGTTTTTTTCGCTACTACTACTCGCGCGTAAGCGTTTCCAGGAAAAAATGTAGGTCACACGAATTTCTAAGAATCATTCATAACTCCCCCCGATTTTAATAGTTTCCTTTAGAGTCCCGTATCTCCGGAACCAATGAAGATATCGACTTGAAACAAAATGCATTTTAAAGGGCCCCGTTTTGCCTATTTTATCAAATAATTTTCATTAAAAATTTCATTGTTCTTCTAAGTGTAATCTGTATTTAACTTTATCGTTATATCGGTATATGTTAAAGGAAGATGCGGTGATTTTCGTTGAATATGCATTATTTCTACATTAACTATTAACATTTTTGTATAAATGTACATAATCCAATGCACTTGAACATTTAGGTATACGAAAACAATTCGACAATCTATCAAGTTCCTAATTTTGACCACTATTGCGACTACTACCGTGGCCGTAATTTTTGGTAGCTTGAATTTAATCGCTGTAAGTAGTCCTTTCATGATATATCAAGATTAAACGTGAATTTGAAAAGTATAAAATTGACATTTTTTCGAAATAGAATCAACCATTGCTTTTGAAAGCTTTATACGCGGTCGTAGTATTCAGCGCCAGCGTGGAGCTCTTCATGTACGCTTGGCCTGCGGATAATTTGATGCGTATGGTAATTAAACGATCACAATAATCCATTTTAAACAATGAAATGTTAACTTTAACTTCGCCGTAGAGTACGAAGCTTGCGGCAGATATTTACAACACAGATTGGTTCGAAAAGGATATTAGATTGCAAAAAAAGGTATACTATATTATACAAAGGTCTCAGAGGCTCGAAGCTATTCGAATTAATGGCATAGTTCCAAAACTATCCCTGCCATACTATGCAATGGTAGGTACTACTTTTGTTGCACTTTTTCTTCTAATCTCACAATTATTAGACTATCTTGAGGAAACAGTAACTCCGCTGAAATGAAACATTTTTATTTAAAATAATTTCCATAATGTTCGAAACACTTTTGTCAACGTGTTACAGGAGCATTAATTCGGCCTACTTAAAAATCCGAATCTCTATGAAAAAGAAAGACGAAAATGAATCTCTCTGATCCAAAATTGTAAATAGTTTACACCCGAAAATAATCGTGCGAGTAGTCTGCTGGTCTACTCACTGATTAATTCACCAAAGTTTCTTAAGCCCGGAGTTCCACTATCACTGCAGAGTTGCATAGCAACGAAACTAAAAGTACAGCAAACAGCTCTGGTCGACAGAAAAGGCCCTAACCGTTTGCATAACTACGCCAGACTATATGTAGCAAAAGTGCAACTGCACAAAAATTGCATCAACTGGGCATTGAAGTTTATTGGAAAAAGATATTTAGACCGCTATGATTTTGACTATTCGTTTGATTGTTCTTTTAGTCTTAAGTATTCTCGCGTACCGCGTACATTCATGTGATCGACTGTGACTGGGTGATGTACTTGCATGTGTGAGCGATCGGTTCTTCCTTTTTTTCCTTTGTTCAGTTTGCAGTTGGTTGTTGACATCTCTGGGAATGTATAGCGTCAATACATTTTCATATATTAATATCAACTCTGCAATAAATAAACTATTAATTAGACCGCTATGATTTTGACTATTCGTTTGATTGTTCTTTTAGTCTTAAGTATTCTCGCGTACCACGTACATTCATGTGATCGACTGTGGCTGGGTGATGTACTTGCATGTGTGAGCGATCGGTTCTTCCTTTTTTTCCTTTGTTCAGTTTGCAGTTGGTTATTGACATCTCTGGGAATGTATAGCGTCAATACATTTTCATATATTAATATCAACTCTGCAATAAATAAACTATTAACTCTTTGCGATCGAGTGGCGACTGAGTAGCGACATTAAGTAATTGTCACTTGGTAAATACTTGATCAAATCGGACAGCAGATTTGTGAGACCTCTATAAATTTCTTCACCACAGTGAAATACAGAATACATTGAATATTTAAGTAAAATAGTATGGTTTGTTTTGACGTTAATTTTAGAAAATTTCAAATATCCCATTTGCAAACTTTTGCTATAGCAAAATGATCTCCGAGTACAAAGGGTTAAAGATCTAACAAAGCTCTATCTCATCCCCCGATTTTCACTTTTTCCCCTCACTTGAGAATTTCCGTACACAAGAAAAATTTAGGAAATAGCACACCTTTCAGCAGTTTCTTGCTTCCTGTTAGAGATTCGGATTTTTATACAAGCAGAATTAACGCTGCTGTAATACGTTAACAAGTGTATGGAACATCGTGGGAATTATTTGAAATAAAGATGTTTGATTTCGATGGAGTTATGTTTTTCTTTTCTAATACTAGTTTCTTCTTTCTTCATTTCCAGTATCTATACAAGTCTTTATCTTACTTCACTGCGTTGCGTATCATGGTCGAAAGCGAAACTGCTGTCGAAAGTATATAGAGACTATATACCTATGTATCTAAATACATCGATAAAATGTACGACTTATCTAATATAAAGCAAGCGTTCTTTTCCAATGATTCCAATACCGCACGCTTAACCCTTGTATAATACAGTCAATAATTGCTACCGTGCCAGTTGCGTAAAACATGGTCCGAAGAAAAGCGCTACGTTGATTTTAAACGCCACGTTAAGTATGATTTATTAAATTGCCTACGGCGTGGGAAGTAATTTTATCGTGGTAACGTCTTTGAATTCTCAGCTACTTCCTAAGCTTTTCAATTGTATCGTACTTTTCAAGAAAGTGCAGTGCAAAGTAATCCAACTCGCGTAATTATGTTGAAACAACTGACACCGGAGAAAGTCATCGACATCATTTGGTTTAGCGTGGCTCTGGCAGTCTGTTGGCCACTTTCTAGCTCTGCTAGTAAAGCTCAAGTCGTTGCTTTTAAAATTTTACAAATTTGCAGCGCGATCAGCGCACTCATTTTACTCTTACCACTGTTGTACTCAACTTACTTGCACTTCGACGATGTCATTGTTCTTTCTCAGAGCATCTGCTTGTCGATGGGTGTTTTTCAAATGATTATGCAGACTGTCATATGTTTCACCAACTACGACCTTCTGCAGGTAAGTTCTCAAATGTTTCATCTTAGAATTTCGAGGAGAAAATTTGTGTCTTTGCTGGACTTTTGTATATTTGAAGAAAGACAATACGTGATTTCGATTGGTTGTTCATTGCTAAATACGGTAGAGTCTAGTCAATAGGCAGTTAATATTGAATAATACTAGATGATTGCAAAAGTTCGTGCCCGATTTGAAAATAAAACATAAGCGGTGTGTGCAAAGGCACATTTCATTTGAAAATAAAATGAACAATTATCTGAAAATAAAACACAAGCGGTGTATCTTTCGATAGGAATGTAACATGACGCTAAAACAAACATCTGTGCCAAACTGTGACAAGGTTTCCGCAACCTCCGAAAATCGGCCACGAATTTTTCCAATCATCCAATAAATATCATCGTGAAGTTAACTGTCGAAAAGACACTGCATCGAAAACTCTTGTGGCGACCCTAAGCGTGGGTGCGTATTTGCGCGACGATACTATTTCTCTTGCTTGCTCGAGCCAACAAGGGGTGCAATAAACCCCAGGTCAAAAACGCTCCCCGCTTACGTGCCGTAAGAAGCGTGTGTGCGCGTCTTATCGGTGAATTCCAACAGCACTTATGGTTCTTTACAGCGAATAATTACAGAAATGATCACGTACGTCAAAGAGGCGCAGCAATTCGAAAGGGAAATTCTCCACAACTATATCCAAAAATGCAAACTTTTTTACGGTGGTTCGTTAATTTGGACATACCTCTGTGCAACTTGTTTCGTATTAGGACCCGTTGTTCTACCAAATCCTTTTCCCAGCAGTGCAGAGTATCCGTTTCGCGTTAATCGTACACCCATGAATGCTATTGTCTACCTGCACCAATCTTTCATAAGCTTTCAGTACAGTGCACACATATGTGTAAGCATTTTCGGAGCTCTTTTACTCTGGATTACGGCTGCGAGATTTCATTGCTTAACTCTGGAGGTTCAACAAAGTTCAAGTATTCATATGTTAATCATCTGTGTTAAGAAACAGCTACTACTGAGGAGGTGATAAGAAGATTTTGCAATTTATGATTACTTTATCGTAACTGATTGTTTGCCATAATTTTTAGGTACGCCAAAGAAGTGGTTGACGGTTTTCGGCTTATAGTACTCAACGCTATAGCAATGAGCATTTTGGCTCTTACTCTAAGTAGTATTACATTAATAATGGTGAGTAAAATTTGGAAATTTTGTGTGTAATGTAATAAATTGATGAAACGTCAATCGAACAGGAAATACCGTTAATTGTGAAAGTGCAATTCGTAACTGTAAGCTTCACTGTACTCGCAGAAATTTATATGTACGCATGGTCAGCTGACTACATGAAAGACATGGTAAATCGTATTTTATGATTTACCTTTATTCTATAAATTATTTATTTTGTTGAATATAATTGATCTTCCGTGATTATTAGAGTGCAAAGGTTTCACAAAGTGTGTATGATTTAACGTGGTACGGACAAACATTGGAAATGCAGAAAAATGTATTATACATATTGGTACACCAAGAACCGGTAATTCTGTCAGTTAGTTGCATCGTGCCGGAGCTTTCTCTTCGTTATTATTGCTCGGTAAGATAAATTACTGTACGTAGATAGAAAATTGATAACATTAGGATAACAAAATAACATTTCAGTACCTGTCAAATGCGTTCTCGGTTTTCACCGCTTTGCGCGTCGTGCTGGATGCAAAATCAGCCTAAGTGTGTTTTGACTTTGTTTTGTGACAAATAAAATATCAAGCTTAAAATTAAAGCACACAATTAAAAATCACTTTCCACTAATTTTATTAACACTAGAAACATCAGCCGGGTCAAAATGAGCCATTAGCAATTTCTCAAAACAAGTGATTACTTGATAACACTATCCAACAAATTTTGACCTTCAGAAAAATCTGCAATATCCATTGGGTGATCCTTATAGAGATTCTCGCCCCAAACACGAATCCGCAAGCAGAATTGCTCTATCACCCTCAGTTTTTGAAAAATATGGATTTATGTAAAAACACACTATTTTGGACAAAAGTGAGGTATTGCGTGAAAACTCAAAACACTAAGAAGTTCCATTTAGCCTTAAAAGATAGAGGAGAGTGTCCTGAATATATTAGTATATACAGATATTAAACTTTGTGGTTTTGGATGGTTCTAAATGGCCATCAAAGTTTAAAAACGAGCCGATGTGCGTACCTTCAACGCAATACAGTAAATTCTCTACAAGAGTCATTAAGTTTGGATTCTACAAGTGGCAGTACAGATGGTCCTAAGCCTAGGTCTGCGTCATTGCTGCGCCCATGTTATCTCGCTCGCAGTCAGTCAAGCGTGTAACGCTACACCAGTCGGTTTCCTTTACGAGATTACACGGCTCGACAAATCATAATAGAAAAATATAATTTCTTTAATTTTACTTTTTTTCATCTGGAATTTTTTTTAACATGTTGATGAGATTTTTCTGAAGAAAATGATATCAAACACGATATAATTTGAACGACATTTACTTATTAACACGTTCACTGTCACGGCAGATTTACAGGTTGCTGTCAGACGGCCACAAGAAAATACATTTTAAGCATAGGATTATAGTATTATGCTTTATAATTTTTTTTTTCAATTGAAAATAATGTCTAGCTAGCTATGACGTTCAAAATTTTTAGTTGACAACATTTATTTTATTTTAATTATTCTAAACATTCGAGGCACTCCAGTCACTGATGACCACCATGGCCATATCGAGGAAACAATCTAACGTTAAAACTTATTGAGTGATTAATTTAATTTCATAATATATCGCTTTGGATAAATTACAAAAACAAATTGCTAAGAAATTACATTAAATACCAGTACACATTATCCGTCGAATGTAGAAGGAGAGGCACCGTTTGGTTGCCAATTGTTTATCACATAGAGTCGACCTACCTCCACGTAAAGAAAAAAAAAAAATGTAGGGTCGATTCCACAACTGTCAGTAAAATGTAGGGTCG
>NW_017100191.1:1047093-1049251 GCF_001263275.1 Habropoda laboriosa | reverse complement strand
GAATAGGAGGATAAATTGTTAGGATATCTTTATTATATATAGAAAATCATAGAAATGAAGTTCTGAAAGAAAAGTGTATTATAAAATGGAATAAGAGAATAAATTACTCAAGTAGCTTTATTATTTACATTCTATTTACAAATGCAAAATTACAATAATGAAGTTCTGTAAGAAAAGTATATTATTAAATTCGAATAGGAGGATAAATTGTTAGGATATCTTTCTTATATGAAATCGTAGCAATGGAATACCTAATTAAACCTCTGATAATGAAACTCATACCTCAACTCAAGGCAAAATTCTTTTTCGAACAGGAGAAAACTGAACTCTTATGTGAGCTCGAAATATTTACCTAAATCGATCATCGAAAAAACGTACAACTCCCTAAACGCAGACCACCGGTGGACATTGTTAAATAGATTTTATTCCTACCCTGAACCTTATCAGTACTCTCGGTACTTTTTATCTCGTCAGAATTGGCAACAATAGGCTTTGAGAACTGATCTCTACGATCAAAAACGGTCTGGCAATTTATTTTCATTTTATTTAGTAAGGAAAACCGCGAATTTATTACAATTTAACAAAATTTCCCTGGAACACTTATACAGAACATAAATTAGATCGACAAGATAAATAATTCATACGACTCACCATTCGTAACCTTTGAGATACCCTTAGTGAGCTATATCAGTCCTCCTAGCCTTCGATTTTGACCCACAATTCACTTGGAAGCTTCTCTCAGACCCATGAAACTTTTGCAATTCCCTCAGTGGACCATTGAATTCCCCTCAGCCTTGAATTTTCATCCCACCAGTGGCCCACAATGAAAGATTGAAAGACCCAAAGCCAATGACCAAGACCCACCAGACTTTGAAAGCTGTGAAAGGGTGACGAGCGAAAAGTGGAGTACGAATCGCGATTTATTTTCATCTTCAGGGATTTTGTTTAGTACTCGAAACCGCGAATTTTTATTATTCTCCATATTTTCCTGTAGTTGATTTTAGTTGGAACATTTAGCAGAACTTCAAAAATGAAAAGAGACAAGAAACGCAAAAATGGAAAAAGGGACGAAGCTATATATCAAACGCGACGCGTCGTAATAAATTCTCGTATCGATCGAAAGTAAATGGAAAAATTGACTCTAAATTGAATTAACGCGGTATACTACTTTGATACTCTAATAATGGGAGGGCGTTTGCACCATTAGTGCAATAGAGTCCATCCAGTTCTTCTTTGACCTCTTGGTAGTTCAGCTTCGACATGCACATGCACACACATATATAACCAACCACCAAACCCTCAAAAAATTCACTCACAATTCGCAGATTAAGCAGCTGGGCTCTGCAACGTAGATTTGGCTGCCTGGCTGCATTGCCTCCTTCCTTCCTTCCTTCCATCCTCTCAGATCGTCATCCTTCCGCAAATCATTCCAGTTCCTCGTCGTTGATTTCCCAAGACTCACAGACTCACAAAATGTGAGTCACTGTGGAATGGACGACGCGAAAAGTATTTCGAAACGCGATTTATTTAAGAGGGGAAACCGCGATATTATATTATTCTCGATTTTTAGAATGAAGTTAACTTTAAATAGAATAAACGTAAAAAAAAGAAAAGAGATATGAAATAAACGCGATGTATATAAAGCAAAAGAATAAACCGCGAATTGATATCTTTCCCGAATCTCTAACGCAAGTAAATTTGAAGGAGGGTATCGATTAAACGCGTAAAAATATTCAATATAAAGCGAACTAGGGATGAAGCTATTATAATACACAATGCAACGACTTTAGTATTTACTAAAATTCAAAAATTCTCGTATATATTCCGAAAACCGATTTTTAATTGCGAAACACTACTGAGACGGTTTAATTTGGGGCAGCCAGCTCATATCTGAGTTGGCAATACACAACACAACTAACTACTAAACCAAATCACCAGAAAAAAACCCAATTTTGTAACTCACTGTTCGCTGATTAAACAGCTGAGCTCTGCAACGTGGATTTGACTGCATTTTCTCCTTCCTTCCACTCAGATCGTCATCCTTCCTTCCTCGCAGTTCCGATCGATTTTGCAAGACTCACAAACTCACAAAGTGTGAGTCACTGTGGAATGGACGACGCGAAAAGTACTTCGAAACGCGATTTATTTCAGTTTTATT
>NW_017100191.1:1043436-1046239 GCF_001263275.1 Habropoda laboriosa | reverse complement strand
GAATTCGCGTTTTTTCTTTTGATTCTTTCAATTTTTCAATTGCATTACGCATTATTGCAATAATTTCTATCGTTACATTTGTATGTATTCAACGTTTGTTTGTTTTAGTGTCGTGAAATGAATTATATTACACATTTTCTCTATTCACACTGAATTTAAAGATTATAACGATTAAAAATCAAGTTGACCTGTGGTCATTTATCAAGAATAATCATAATAAAGCTGAAATTATTGTGTTAAATAATTTTTTTAATACGAATTAGGAATTTATTCAACGTTTGCTTGTTAGAATAGAACGATAAATTTAGTGTAAATATAGAAAACGTATAATATAATTTATTTCATGGTATTGTAACAAGCAAACGTTGAATAAATTCCTAATTCGTATTAAAAAAATTATTTAACACAATAATTTCAGCTTTATTATGATTATTCTTGATAAATGACCACAGGTCAACTTGATTTTTAATCGTTATAATCTTTAAATTCAGTGTGAATAGAGAAAATGTGTAATATAATTTATTTCATGGTATTGTAACAAGCAAACGTTGAATACATTTTTCATTCGTGTAAGAAGAATTATTTAACACGATAAATTTAGCTGTACTATGGTTATTTTTAATCTACGACCACAGGTCAACCTGATTTTTAATCCCTACGAAATTAATTTAACCACGAGTAAGTAACGAGAACGCTAAAACCTATGTTTCCATTGAAGAATATTGTAAAAACGTATAAATTGTTATATGCAATGTTATAACAAATTGTCGGAAGTATAAATTTTTAATAAAATTGTGAAAATTGATAAATTATACCGTGTTACGATATCGGAAATCTCCCGCGAAAATCTCCCGCGAAAATTTCCCGCCTGACCTAACCGACGATTTTGCTAATGACTTTGGGGAGAGGGTACCGCAGGTATATAAGGACCCGCCGATGTCCCGCGAAATCATTTACCCTTTATACTGGGCCCTAGACACTTCGCGGCGTATTTTGACCTGAAGGTTCTGAGATGTGAATAGAGTGGTCGGGGGCTACTAGCTAGTCTATGTCCACCCTGTACACACTCAGCCTTCTTGTAACACTTGTATACATTAGAATCAATTAGAATTTCTATTACTAATTATTAAACAAATTTTAACAATTACCGGCACTCGCTAGGCACGTAATATCAGACTTTAAATACTCGACTTCGAACTTCGGTTTAGTCATAATTCTATTAATGTTATAATAACGTATAATTTATTAATTTTCACAATTTTATTATTAATTTATACTTCCAAAAATTTGTTAAAACATTACATATTATTATTTATACATTTTTGCAAGTTTCTTTGACAAATAAGTACGTTTCAACGATCTTATTACTTTCTCGTTGTGAAATCAAGTTCGGAGGATTAAAAATCAGGTTGACCCTTGGTCGTAAATTTAAAATAGCCATAGTGAAGGTGAAATTATTATTTTAAATAAATGTTTCTATACGAATTAAGAATCTATTCAACGTTTGTTTGTTGCAATACCGTGAAATAAATTGTATTATATATTTTCTCAGTTTAGACTGAATTTAAAGTTTGTAAGGATTAGAAATCAGGTTGACCTGTGGTCGTAGATTAAAAATAGCCATAGTGAAGGTAAAATTATTACGTTAAATAATTGTTTTTATACGAATTAAATATTGATTCAACGTTTATTTGTTGCAATACCGTGAAATAAATTGTATTATATATTTTTTCTGTTTACACTAAATTTAAAGTTCTGTTTACATGTTATAACAATTAGAATGTAGACGTTTTGCCGTTTCACGGTTTTTCCTCTGTTAATTATGTGTTTATAAATCATTTCAAACTAAAGCAGCACCATGCCCACCCTTAATTAAACCGTCTCAGTAGTTTACCGTAATTAATAATCTATTTTCGGAATTTATACGAGAATTTTTGAATTTTAGTAAATACTAGAGTCAGTGCATCGCGTATTGAAATAATAGCTTCATCCCGAGTTCGTTTATTATTGAATATTTTTACGCGTTTAACTTATGCTTCGCCACAACTCTCGTCGTGTATTTTATTCAAATTGTCTTATATTCTAGAATCGAAAAAGACACGAATTCGCGTTTTTTCTTTTGATTCTTTCAATTTTTCACTCTCGTTCTACGAAAGCTTACTTCAGTAATAATATTGAAAATTTTTCTGGTGATTTGGTTTAGTAGTTAGTTGTATTGTGTATTGCCAGCTCAAATATGAGCTGCTTAATGTATATGCTTAAAATGTATTTTCTTGTGGCCGCCTGACAGCAACCTGTAAATCTGGCGTGACAGTGAACGTGTTAATAAGTAAATGTTGTTCAAATTATGTCGTGTTTTATGCCATTTTCATCAGAAAAATCTCATCAATATGTTATGAAAAATTTCGGGATAAAAAAACGTAAAATTAAAAAAGTTGATATTTATATCGCTTGGTTGCCTCGACACACGTTTCATGTTTATCTTTTATTCGCTGTCTTTGCCTATGTTCCTTGCGGGGAATATACTGTATATATTATTCACGCATGCACATACCGTGAAACTGTAGCTGTGTAGGTCGCAGAGGCAAGCTTCTCGTTTGTTTTTTCTCCCAAGCTGAGCTGTTCGTTGCGTACTTGAATTCGGTGCACTAGCTTCTTGTATGCAGCGGCTCTTAATTCACACGAACGAATATGCTAAGTACGTAAATTGATTCGAAATCCACGCACAATTGAAACCACTTAACTGGAGGGAGCACTGAATTTTCAACAACGCTATGATCGCACGGTACAAACGTCGTTCGTC
>NW_017100191.1:1041869-1043275 GCF_001263275.1 Habropoda laboriosa | reverse complement strand
GCTCGCGATATTTTTTGCTAGTGAAACATAAGAAACTCGAGCAAAACATAAGAAATTCGAGCCGAACATAATAAACTCGAGCCAGAGTCGTTGTCTGTATTATGTAGATCGAACTAAACACGAAGCTACATGTCATTTTGAAAGTAAAACTATCGGGAGTTGCTCTCGAGAGTATCTCTCGCGAGTGGACACTGCCCCTGAGCTGGACTGTCCGAGAGCATAGCTGAACTGTCTGAGAGTAAACGTGTCCAGACTTGCTCTGGAATGGATACGTAATGATACTACCGTTGAACTGTTGCTTTCCAAAGACGAAGTAGTTTTGTATTCTTGAGAGAACTCTCGTGCGAGTAAAAAATGTCAGGAAAAAAAGATTGATCGATAAATGAGACACGCTTCTGGTTTGATTTTTCTCCAAAGCTGAGCTGTTCGTTGTGTACTGGAATTCGGTGCACTAACTTCTTGTATGCAACGGCACTTAATTCACACGAACGAATATGCTAAGTACGTAAATTGATTCGATATCCACGCACAATTGAAACCACTTTATTGGAGG
The DNA here is from genome assembly GCF_001263275.1 of Habropoda laboriosa. Taxonomy (NCBI): domain Eukaryota; kingdom Metazoa; phylum Arthropoda; class Insecta; order Hymenoptera; family Apidae; genus Habropoda; species Habropoda laboriosa. The sequence continues at coordinate 1,042,722 of NW_017100191.1, read as the reverse complement.
GAGCACTGAATTTTCTACAAAACTATGATCGCACGGTTCAAACGTCTTTCGTCGACGCAGTGCTCCGGTGGGCCTCTAGACAGCAACTGCGTACGTGACGATTTGCCCGATTTCTGCTCCCTGGCACGCAGCATTCTGGGAAAAATCCTATGCGTGTGAGGAACCCTCAAGTATGTACGCTTAAGCCTGGTTAACTTCACATACCACAACATTGAGCGAGCCTTGCAATGTTTTTTGCTAGTGAAACATAAGAAACTCGAGCAAAACATAAGAAACTGTAGCCAGAGTCGTTGTCTGTATTATATGGAACTAAACACGAAGCTACGTGCCATTTTGAAAGTAATACTATCGGGAGTTGCTCTCGAGAGTATCTCTCGCGAGTGGACACTGCCCCTGAGCTGGACTGTCCGAGAGCACAGCTGAACTGTCTGAGAGTAAACGTGTCGAGACTTGCTCTGGAAGGGGTACGTAATCATAGTGCTGTCGGACAGTTGCTCTGGAAACACAATGCAGATGGTATTCTTGAGGGAACTTCCGTATGTGTAAAAAATGTCGCGCACTAATATTGGTGGAGAAATGAAATTATCGATTTAATTACTCTTCGTTGGAGAAAAATCGGTGTTGTGGAATCCAAAGGATGTAGAATATCGTAACAGAGAAAATTGTGAATATATGATAAATATGTAAATTGATTTGAAATGAACTTCAAAATTTTTCAAAAAAATATCCGCGTATAATCGAAAACGCGTTGTTCGGTGTATTCCCGACAAGACTATAATCGCGCAGTATAAGGGACGTTCGTCGTTTGTCGAGGCACTCGTTCGACAGCCTCGTATAAACCAACTGAGGACGA
>NW_017100191.1:1003684-1041812 GCF_001263275.1 Habropoda laboriosa | reverse complement strand
CTTAACTTCTTAGAACTCGTGATATTTCTTGCGAGCCAAACACAAGAAACGCGAACTTGGGTTTTTGTACGTACATCGAGCCAAACATAAACCTAGCTGTCTGTCCGCGCACAGAAAAGAGTTAGCGGGAAAAGAATTTTCTGATTTTATATTACTTTTATTGGCAAAACCGAGAACAAACGTCACACACGTGGTCTTAATACAATACAATACGCCATACTTTTTTTCGCTCGACGCATGCGCGATCTCCGCTCCGCTCCGCGGACTATGAGATGATTTGGAACGAGTGCACTATGCCCATCCTAAATTGAACCGTCTCAGTAGTTTACCGTAATTAATAATCTATTTTCGGAATTTATACGAGAATTTTTGAATTTTAGTAAATACTAGAGTCAGTGCATTGCGTATTGAAATAATAGCTTCATCCCTAGTTCGTTTATTACTGAATGTTTTGACGCGTTTAACTTATGCTTCTCCCCAATTCTCGTTGCGTATTTTATTCAAATTTTCTTATATTCTATAATCGAGAAAGATACGAATTCGTGTTTTTTCTTTTGATTCTTTCAATTTTTCAATTGCATTACGCATTATTGCAATAATTTTTATCGTTACGTTTAATTTTAATTGTTTAGCAGCTTTTCTGCTGCTATCGACCCTACATTTTACTGACACTTGTGGAATCGACCCTACATTTTTTTTTTTTTACGTGAAGACAGGCCGACTCTATGTGATTAACAATTGTCAACCAAACGGTGGCTCTTCCTCTGCATTCGACGGATAATGTGTACAGGTATTTAATGTAACTTTTTAGCAATTTGTTTTTGTAATTCATCCAAAGCGATATATTATGAAATTAAATTAATCACTCAATAAGTATTAACATTAGATTGTTTCCTCGATATGGCCATGGTGGTCATCAGTGACTGGAGTGCCTCAAATGTTTAGAATAATTAAAATAAAATAAATGTTGTCAACTAAAAATTTTGAACGTCATAGCTATCTAGACATTATTTTCAATTGAAAAAAAAAATTATAAAGCATAATACTATTATCTTATGCTTAAAATGTATTTTCTTGTGGCCGCCTGACCTGTAAATCTGGCGTGAACGTGTTAATAAGTAAATGTTGTTCAAATTATATCGTGTTTAATATCATTTTCATCAGAAAAATCTCATCAATATGTTAAGAAAAATTTCGGGATAAAGTAACGTAAAATTAAAAAAGTTGATATTTAAATCGCTTGGTTGCCTCGACACACGTTTCATGCTTATCTTTTATTCGCTGTCCTTGGCTACGTACAAAGGGGGGCGCGAGGCTCGGAAACGTAGTCCTTGACGGTAGGAGTGTCAGGTTTAGCTTCCTTGCGGTCTGACACTTGCGGAGAATATACTGTACTTTTGCATTTTTACGAAAAGTTCTTTATCTAGCATAAATTTGCTATACAGTATCGAATTCTGTAGACTTTTCTTAAGAAGAAACCAATCCGAAAATGTGTCGGAACGGTTTTGAATTGGAACAGGTTGAGGAAATATCCTCCGGCAACACGTGTACGGCGTTTTGCTGCCATGGGGCCGTCGCTCGTCTATTTTTCCGGATTCGTGTTTGAGACGAGAAACTCTACAAGGATCACCCAATGAATATTGCAAATTTTTCTGAAGGTCAAAATTTGTTGGACAGTGCAATTAGTAAGTATCTATCATTCCCCGGTTCTGAGTCGTTTATCTTGAAAAACATAACTCCGTTGAAATTGAATATATCCGTTGAATATATTTTCCATAATGTTTGATATGCTTTTGCCAACGTTATTACAAGAGCATTAATTCCGCGTAGGTATATAAAAATCAGAGCCTCGTGTGTTTTCAAAATGAACGGTTTAAAATCGCGGTAACTTTCCGGATGATTTAATATCTTTCCGACTTCGTTTTCTGCATTTGTATCGCGATGAATTTAAATTTTCAACCACGTTTCAGATACATAAGAATCCACTTTTGGATAGTGGGCTAATGGGTCAATTTCAACCTGGCCAGTTATTCTATGGTTAATAATAAAAATAAATGTCGAGACTTTAATTACTTCATAGAATACAGGTACAAGAACTTCACTACTGCTAGAACGTAACGTACGATATTATAAGGGCTTCTTTCCACTGTAATGGTAATTATCTGTGCCATGGTAACATTTGTTTGATTGCTGATGCTTTTATAACTAATAAAGTATGGACCCTTCCTGAAACACTCTGCTAAATAAATGAGTCATTCGTATACCTGGTTAGGTGTCTTGACTACCAAAGGGATTACCGTTCCTTCAACTTATCCACAACAAATATTCGCTGTTATTAAATCCCCGTAGAAAATTATTCTTAAAAAGAAAAGGGTATCGAATGACTCACAGTCAGTTGCAACACTTGCAATACTTCCCACAGCGGTAATTACGCGCGCGGAACATTCAAGCCTATTATTATCGTTACAGCAGGCGTAATATATTTGTTGCACAGGGGAATCCGTCGATAGTTGCATTCACTATTCATCATAATCTCCGCGAATTCGTTAACTGCAAAACGTTTCGCTTATTCAATACGATACACTGCAATCTAACAACTCGTAGAATTTCATTTTTCCTCCAGTCATTATGTTGAAATATCCGAGTCCAGAAAGAGCCATCTCCCTTGTCCAAGTTATCACAGCTTTTACCTGCTGTTGGCCTCTTCCCTCGACGGCGACTAAGTCTCTGGTGCTTCAATTTAAGATTCTGAGATCTTTCCTGCTTTTAAACGCGTTAGTGTTGTTTCTACCTTTGTTATATGCTCTGCACGTGCATCGAAACGACGCCGAGAACGTCGCGAAAGCTGCTTGCCTGACGCTTGCTCTCGTGCAAATATTTTTCCAAACTTTCGTTTGCATCGGTCAATACGATCATTTTCAGGTAAGATTAATTTTACGCATAAACCCTCAAAGAATATGTATACAGGGAGGGCCACGCGAAACAGGACACCTAATTATCTTTTCAAGCTAGCGTGATAAACGAGAAAATTGTTATACGTAATTTAAATGGTTTCAAAGGGTGAATAAAATGAAAGAAAAATGTTTTCATAAACATTCTTTTTCTGTTCTCTTCATGGTCACTTGTTTTGTTTTACATGACTGTATATATTTTTTTCTACTGTATGTACTAGCTTACATAGATGTGCATTTAAACATACAGGATAACAAAATCTTAAAATGATCACCTTGGACTATAAAATTTTAAATTAAATGTGAGACTTAGTTCCACTTTTTGTCATTTATTTCATCAAAAATATTTTTCATCCATCTTATTCACCCTTTGAAACCGTCTAAATCAAGTATAAAAATTTTCTCGTATCACCATATCTAGAAAAAGTAACTAAGAAGCCTGTTTTACATGGCTCACCCTGTATAATTAGGTAAGTGAAAATGTCCAGCGAAAGATCAGTAATTTTTGTGACACGTTGCAGAAACTAATCGAAGAAATGAAGATTTGTTGTGAAACAGCAAAACCATACGAAAGAGACGTCTTCCAACGATACGTCAATAAGCACTCTTTATTTTATATAACATGTTCGTCATGGTTTTACTTAACAGCAATAATTATGGTTCTTGGAAGTCTGCTTATATCCGATCCTTTTCCAACCAACGCAGTATATCCATTCCCTGTTAACTTTGAACCCTTGAGAAGCATCATTTTTATGCACCAATCGTTCGTTGGCATACAGTGTGCTGCACACGCTAGTATGAATGTGCTTTCTGCACTGTTATTGCTATTCACTACAGCTCGTTTCGAAATATTGATGACGGAGTTGAGGAATGTCAATGATATCGAAACACTGATTAAGAGTATGAAAAAGTATTCGACTGTGCGGAGGTAGAAGATCATTTCCTAATGAAAAAAAAAGAAATGCAGGATGAACCAAAAGTCGGGTACTACTTTAGTTTCCTTTTGCAGAACCTTAAGATAAATACAGAGAAGCGTGTAGCAATAGTTACCTAGCGAATCTCAGGAAAGGAGCAGGGGAGAGTCGTGCAGTACCGGCCACTCTAAGTTTTTGCACTATAACTTGGGCTAATGTTGGTAAAAATGAAATTTCAAAAAAGTAATTTGTAATACGAAGGGTGTTTAATAAAAGGGGACAAATGATTTTTCTTAAATTTTCTTATAAAGATAAATATTTGGTAGAAATAAAAAAGTTGTAATTTGCAATGAACGAAAAATTGTCGTACAGTACCGGCCAGCTACTTAGTTAATAGATTTGAAGGTCTAAGTAATAAATAATGTTAGTAAAAATCATTTAAAAATAGAATAGTCTTTTATTTAGGCACGTCTACAAATATCACAGGTAAAGTGATCGATATTTTCTTGATTCGTACTCTTCACGTGAGCCCAACCGTTGCGTTTGATGCACTGCACCCAATCTTCGTTGAAGGATTCTTTACAAATGATGCATTCAGTGACTTGCTCGTCAATACCTAGGTTCCTTCTTCGTGAGCTATCTTTTTCCTTAACTTCCTTCCTCTTTTGATTTTTTCATCTTTCTTTAGTATTTTCTCAACTTTTTTTTGTTTTTGCTTTCAATTTTTTTTCATTAACCAGTTTCATTTTTTCCTGAACATCTTCTATAAAAGATACTGATGTTAGAATTTCAGACTGTTGCGTCCGTCGTTTTCCCGGTGTTATCCTTGTTTCTGAAATATTATTTGCAGGACTGATGTTTTTAACAATTTTCATAAAAACAGAAGATACGCTTGCTCATTTCGGACATTTTTCTGTAGAAAAACAAAGAAGGAAAACCTAGCAACTTGAATTATAGGAAAAAATTAAAAAAAAATTTGGCCGGTACTGCACGACAAGCACGTGGAAAATCTTTTAGGTTTAATGCATAATATACAAAGCAAATTGCACAAACGGAGACATTTATGTATACCTAATAGTCTAAAAATAATGTACGTACTATAACAAAATTATTTAATTACCTGAAAAGTTAGAAATCAGCTATGAAAAATAACTTTTGCCATATGGAACACCAGCGTAAACGTTAAACGTCTTAGAACTCTGGTATTACTGAAGAAAAAAGAACTCACCGGAATACGTTGCTCAGGGCTATAGTATTTAATTGTTTATCCATCAATAGTGCAGTCAACTAACAGTATAAGCGATATCTAGCTTTGGCCGGTACTGTACGCTGGCCGGTACTGAACAACTCTCCCCTACATATGTATAATGATATCGGAAATAAATTTGCAAGGAGACTGAAGAAAGCAGGACCAGCAGATAAGACGATACGTAAACCAGTGAAGAAATGTAAACGAACGGGTTCCATACACGAGGAAATAAGAAGTGAACGACCAGAGGATAACGTAAATTCTGCGAGTCAAATAATCAATGAAAATCCATTCATGTCTCATTTTGCAGCAGTAGGTACACAGGCGCAAACTCCTAAAAATATCTATTCGCCAAATAACTATTGCTACACGCTCCTCTGTATTTATCTTAAGGGTCTGCAAAAACAACATACAAATTAAACAGTTTTCATTAAGGCAGTACCTGACTTTAGGTCCGGCTTGTATAGTTTATAATAATAGTAAAATATGGAGTTTTAGGTACGCAACGGACGTGGTTACCACAATTCGATTTCTGGTTCTGAGTACGGTAATCACATGCACTGTGGCGTGTGTATTTGCTGGAATTAATTTGATCGGAGTGAGTACTCGATAACGAAATAAAAATTGTTGGAGTTCAAAAAATAATGAACTATGTTCGAACGATTGAATAGAAACAACCGTTGGCTGTTAAAGTTCAATTTCTTACTATGAGTGGAACCGCGTTGCTGGAAGTGTTTATGTGTTCACTACCAGCTGACCATTTGATAGATATGGTAAGTGATTTTTTGATACTATACTTTAAGGCTTCGTGTTTATGTGTTCACTACCAGCTGACCATTTGATAGATATGGTAAGTGATTTTTTGATACTATGCTTTAAGGCTTCACGAAACAAAGTTAAGACTTGATTAAATATATCCTTATTAATGTCAGAGCGAGAACATAATGCAAGGAATATATGAATCGAAATGGTACGAACGATCTCTAAAAATTCAAAAGTCTACAGTCCTCATGTTGACTCCTCAATCTCCGGTGACAGTAAAAATCAAGTGCCTCATTCCAGTTCTTTCTTTGAATTTTTACTGCTCGGTATGAGAATAGAAATACGGACCTTCTTATTTTATTTTACTATCGTATTTATCGATTGTTCATTTGATTATTTCAGTACGTCTCAAATGTGTTCTCTTTATTTACCGCTTTAAGAATAGCCATGATAAATGATGAAACTGAAAATTGAACGTCATCAACTAGCAACACTTAAAGTTAATATTTAATCGATAACAGAAATAGACCAATAATCAGGTATATTTTAGTTGCTTATTCTACAATCAATGAGTGTTTCATAAGCTATTTTAACTTTCATCATTTCTAGTATTCATTTTTCTATAAACTCGGGATATGATAGAACAGAATTTGAATAACAGAAAATCGAACGTATTCTGCTATCAAAAGGATGAATTTCTCAATATGTATTCGGGTAGAAATTATCATATACAAATGTATGAAATTTATCGAAATTTATTTGAAAATCCTCCACAATTTTTATTTTATGTTTTATCATAATAATACCAGACATTCCATTATTATATGGAAATGCCAAAATTGATAGAAATTGTTAATAAAGCACTATACGCAATGCGTTAACTTATTTAAGCACCTATGCATAATTACGAAACGACTGAGCATGTCCTCTATTTGCTCTCTTAATTGCTACCACTAACGATGGTTCCTTTGATTCGTATCGTTTCCTTGCAAGTAAAAAATTCTTTCATAAGTGAAAGTACAAAAACAGTGAAAAAATTCAAATTAAAGGATAGCAACAATTTGGTAAGATTTTTAAGAACAGGTTGTCAATTTTTCACGAAGTGGCCATTGGGTCCGAACGCACCTAAATGGAGACACGCGCTCTCGAAAATTATATACTGCGTACATATTGTATACGAATTATACGACGTTTTGGCAATAATAAATGGCCTTCATTGTTGCTTGTGAAATCAATTGAGGAGGGAATATTCATGCTGGAAATGGTGTTCAATTTAATCTATTATCGATTGCGGGAGCCTGACGAACGTATCTTCCTATGACGCTAAGAAAGACAACCGTAAAATTTCATCAGAATCAATTATGCACTAAAATTCCAACATTAATTTACCCATCAAGCACGTCACAAGCTTCGAAGAGCTTTCTAGCGAATGGAGTCAAGAAGAATCGCCACACTTGGAAGCCAGTTTCGCAGCGACTCATGTACTTATGAGCTGTCATTAAGGAGCTGATGATTCTTGATGGTTCAGAAGTCGAATTGTAACCAGGTGACTCCAGAAAACCGAGATGTTTGTTAAACGTCAGGTTACAGAAGCACTCCATGGCCCAACGAATCATGTCTTCATGAAAACTAGCAGGTACTTGTTCGCATAATTCATTGTAGGAAATTTTCACCTTCAAATTATGAAATTATCACTATTTTAATACACACTTCGTTCTGTCTATTGCGTATTTTATATATCCTAGTGATAAGATCGTCGCAAATAGCGTCAACTTTGCCAAAGAAGCGCGAGGCAATGTCATTGAAATCTTGTTCCACCTTTTCCCTCATTTCCAGCCAGTCTGAACCCTGCCTGAATAATACACATTAATTAATTTCATTAAACGTTGGATCCGTAGATTATCGATGCTTAGTATGATCGTGTACTAACAAAGAGAATGGACCAGCGAGACGATATTTGCGATGGTTCAATCGATAATGCTGCAAGATGTCAATTCCACTTCGCGTTGGCGTACCACCTTCCTGTCTAAAGACCGCCGCAATGTGTTCAGGTCTATGTTAATTAGCAGATGGAATAAATAGAGGTGTAATTAAACGTGAATTTGTTGAAAATTACCATAGACGGTGGAACAAGTGTATCGCGTTCGTAAATTAACCCTTTCGCGAGCAGTGGTGCATGTATGTCTCACTTGAATACTCGAAGAAAAATTGATTTCAATTTACGATCCATTACAAACGCGATTATTGGTAGATAATTAACAACTTCTTTAAAACAATAACGTGGTTATGCTAGAGTTAAAGCATCAAGTGGCGGTACAGCTTGATGTAGCTGCAGCGAGGACAACATATATCTAGTATTCTGTTTTAGGGTTCGTGCATTAAAGGGATGACAACTGATGACTAACGGTATTTCATGTACTATTGAACAAATAAGAAATGCTAATTGGCCTTTTTTTTATGTTTGAAGTTTCTTTCTGTACTTGACGTATCGTCAGACAGCTGTTTTGTAACAGTATGTTGTGCCTTATGCGGCTTTCGGCACATTTGCACTTTAGTTTAATCCTTAATTTTTGTCTTTTGCACACTTCCAGCTTAATTTAATGAAAGCAATTTTAAAACGACATATTGTAAAATTTAAAGAATTTTGAAGTGCTAAACAAAAGATTTTGCGTGCAGGATTGAACATCTATCGTCTGCCACGTACGTTAAGTACTATAAATCTGCCGCAGCAAAAGGGTTAATTTTTCTAGTTTTTTTATCATATTTGCAAATTTATTTTTGCCACTGTGTCATTCCTTTGCTGATATTTTTTGACGATTAGGGATAGTTTTCTTCGGATTTCTGCCTGTCGGTTCTGCAATAGATCGTACCCTGGGTGAATCTGTCGATTAGCAGACTAGAAAATAATTGCGTACCGAGGAGCGGCACGTATTTCCAATACTTCTCCCAGATCTTCAGAACCTCTGATCCATGGATCTCTTCGTAGGGCTATGGTTTCATGTCACCAATAATTTGTGATTCGATTTTCGTCTTGGACACTTCGAACGTGATTGGTGAAACTTCCATAGCCGCTTGGTCCAACAAGGGAACCAAATCTGCTCGAGTTAGGGGCTCATTCATAACTGACGCTGCTTGAGACTGAGCCATTGATGCAGCTGAAATTTTACTCAATGATAAATTTGTTAAGGTATTAGTATACAGGGTTGACCACATAAAATAGGCCACCTAATTATCGTCCCTAATTATGGTGATACGATAAAGGTGTTTATACATAATTTAAATAATTTCAAAGACTGAATAAGGTGAAGGAAACATTTTGTTGATGGAAGAAATGGCAAAAAATGGAAAGGAGTTTCGTATTTGATTAAAAATTTTAGAGTTCTCGGTTATATTATTATGCAGGTTTAAATGCAGATCAATAACTGGTACAATATACTCTAGAAAAAAGTATACAGGGTGTCTGTTTTATCTCAATACACCTAAATATTTTGTAAGGAAATGATGTTAGGAAAAAAATGTTTTAACAAAAGTTGTATGAAACAAGGGGGAAAATTATGTGGCATTGCTAATGCTATATTTCTTTATTCATAATATGATATTGTATGTTACGACGCGTCCAACGAGGTGGAACAAAGTCATTTCCTCTCATCTACGGTCGTATAATTGCGAAAATCCGGGGGCCGGACCACCTTACGTACCTCACTGTTGCGTGTGTCTGTTGTATCAAAGGAAATGACTTTGTTCGCACCTCGTTGAACTCGTCTTAACATACACTATCATATTATGTATAAAAAGATATAGCATTCAATTTAAAAAAATTAAACTAAGTTTGAAATCTCCCCCATCATACCAGGTACAAAAAAAATATTTATGCCACATAATTTTCCCCCTTGTTTCAAACAACTTTTGTTAAAACATTTTTTTCCTAACATCACTTCCTTAAAAAATATTTAGGTGTATCGAGATAAAACAGACATCCTGCATACTGGCACATGCGTAACAGACGTCGCTTGGGTTGTTCGGCCGTACCGACGAGCCGAACAATAACATCGGTATTTGCAATAGACAGCACCTTCTAAAAAGCGATATCTTAGCTGGCATGGGCAAATTACTTTATTACACCAAAAATTCCAGGACTCTGCCCTATGCCGTACCGACGAGCCGAACAATAACATCGGTATTTTCAATAGACAGCACCTTCTAAAAAGCGATATCTTAGCCGGCATGGGCAAATTACTTTATTACACCAAAAATTCCAGGACTCTGCCCTAAGACAATAAAACAGACCTTCGACATCACCAATTTCAGACAAGCAATATAACAAATGTAAGAACAAATTCCCCACTTTCACACCACCACCAGACACACCCCAAACACACCGAAAAACCAATCACCACACACTTCCACCACCTACGACAGCTTCACACCACCAATCACAACACACACGTAGATTATAAAATAGCGAACACAACACCACACCAGACATAGTTTTCTAACCAGTAAATTTAGACATTCGCGCTCTGTTCACGTTCATTTCCAAATACATAGATTTAATAGCAAGTTGTGCGTTAATAATCAATCTTCCTTAATTCCTTAAATGGTCTGACTCAAAAAGGGGGACAACTATCGGTTTCGCAACAAGTATATTGCCATTCGTAACAATACATTCACATAAAAAAAAAATGTTGTTCAAATTATATCGTGTTTGATTTCATTTTCATCAGAAAAAACTCACCAACATGTTAAAACTAACTTCAGATAAAGAGAATAAAATGAAAAATGTTGGTGTATAAATCGCTTGATTGCCTCGACTCTCGTTTCATCCTTTTTATTCAATGTCCTTATCGTCGTTCGACGAACTACAAAGACGGGCTGCGAGGCTCGAGAAAAAGTATCCCTGCTAACCAAACTGTCCCGTTTGGTTCCGTTCCGTGCTGGTGAACACTGATAGAAACATTACTGTACTACCTACTTTTGTTGCACTTTTGCTTCTAAATTCATAACTATTAGATTACCTTGAAGAAACATAATTCCACTAAAATTAAACATTTTTATTTACAATAATTTCCATAATATTCGATTACACTCTTGCCAACGTTATTGCAAGAGCGTTAATTCCGCGTATATAAAAATCAGAGTCTCATATCTTTTCAAAATGAACGGCTTAAAATCTCGGAAACTTTCCAGATGATTTAATATCTTTCCGACTTCGTTTTCTGCATTTGTATCGAGAAGAATATAATTTCTCAATTACGTTTCAGTTACATAAAAATTCACTTTTGGAAAGTCGGTTAATGGGTCAATTTCAACCTGGCCAGTTATTCTAGTGTTAATAATAAAAATAAATGTCGAGACTTTAATTACTTCATAGAATACAGGTACAAGAACTTCACTACTGCTAGAACGTAACTTACGATATTATAAGGACTTCTTTCCACTTTAATGGTAATTATCTGTGCCATGGTAACATTTGTTTGATTGCTGGTGTTTTCATACCTAATAAAGTATGGACCCTTCCTGAAACACTCTGTTAATAAATGAGTCATTCGTATACCTGGTTACGTGTCTTGACTACCAAAGGGATTATCGTTCGTCCAATTTATCCACAACGAATATTTGCAGTTATTAAATCTCCGTAGAAAGTAATTAAAAGAAAGAAAAGGGGGTGTCCATTGATTCTCAGTCAGTTGCAACGCTTGCAATACTTCCCACGCGGTAATTACGCGCGCGGAACATTCAAGCCTATTATTATCGTTACAGCAGGCGTAATATATTTGTTGTACAGGGGAATCCGTCGATAGTTGCATTCACTATTCATCATAATCTCCGCGAATTCGTTAACTGCAAAACGTTTCGCTTATTCAATACGATACACTGCAATCTAACAACTCGTAGAATTTCATTTTTCCTCCAGTCATTATGTTGAAATATCCGAGTCCAGAAAGAGCCATCTCCCTTGTCCAAGTTATCACAGCTTTTACCTGCTGTTGGCCTCTTCCCTCGACGGCGACTAAGTCTCTGGTGCTTCAATTTAAGATTCTGAGATCTTTCCTGCTTTTAAACGCGTTAGTGTTGTTTCTACCTTTGTTATATGCTCTGCACGTGCATCGAAACGACGCCGAGAACGTCGCGAAAGCTGCTTGCCTGACGCTTGCCCTCGTGCAAATATTTTTCCAGACTTTCGTTTGCATCGGCCAATACGATCATTTTCAGGTAAGATTAATTTTACGCATAAACCCTCAAAGAATATGTATACAGGGAGGGCCACGCGAAACAGGACACCTAATTATCTTTTCAAGCTAGCGTGATAAACGAGAAAATTGTTATACGTAATTTAAATGGTTTCAAAGGGTGAATAAAATGAAAGAAAAATGTTTTCATAAACATTCTTTTTCTGTTCTCTTCATGGTCACTTGTTTTGTTTTACATGACTGTATATATTTTTTTCTACTGTATGTACTAGCTTACATAGATGTGCATTTAAACATACAGGATAACAAAATTTTAAAATGATCACCTTGGACTATAAAATTTTAAATTAAATGTGAGACTTAGTTCCACTTTTTGTCATTTATTTCATTAAAAATATTTTTCATCCATCTTATTCACCCTTTGAAACCGTCTAAATCAAGTATAAAAATTTTCTCGTACCACCATATCTAGAAAAAGTAACTAAGAAGCCTGTTTTACATGGCTCACCCTGTATAATTAGGTAAGTGAAAATGTCCAGCGAAAGATCAGTAATTTTTGTGACACGTTGCAGAAACTAATCGAAGAAATGAAGATTTGCTGTGAAACAGCGAAACCATACGAAAGAGACGTCTTTCAACGATACGTCGATAAATACTCTTTATTTTACGTAACATGTTCGTCGTGGTTTTACTTAACAGCAGTTATTATGGTTCTGGGAAGTCGGATTATATCTGATCCTTTTCCAACCAACGCCGTATATCCATTCCCTGTTAACTTTGAACCCTTGAGAAGTATCATTTTTATGCACCAATCGTTCGTTGGCATACAGTGTGCTGCACACACTAGTATGAATGTGCTAACTGCATTGTTATTACTATTTGCTGCAGCTCGTTTCGAGATACTGATGATGGAGCTGAGGAATGTCAGTGACATTGAAACACTGATTAAATGTATGAAAAAGTATTCGATCGTACGGAGGTAGAACATTATTTTCTAATGAAAACAAAAGAAGTGCAGGGTGGACCAAATGTCGGGTACCATTTTAGCTTTTTCTTGCAGAACCTTAAGACCTTAACCTCTGGAAGACAGAAAACACACAAATTAAATAATATTTATTAATGCAGTACTTGACTTTTGGTCCGCCTTGTATAGTTTATAATAATAGTAAAATATGGAGTTTTAGGTACGCAACGGACGTGGTTACCACAATTCGACTTCTGGTTCTGATTACGGTAATCACATGCACTGTGGCGTGTGTATTTGCTGGAATTAACTTGATCGGAGTGAGTACTTGATAATGAGATAAAAATTGTAGGAATTAAAAATATAATGAACTATGTTCGAACGATTGAATAGAAACAACCGTTCGCTGTGAAAGCTCAGTTTCTTACTGTGAGTGGAACCGCTTTGCTGGAAGTGCTTATGTGTTCACTACCAGCTGACCATTTGATAGATATGGTAAGTGATTATTTGATGCTATTCTTTAAGGCTTAACGAAACAAAGTTAAGACTTGATTAAATGTATCCTTATTAATGTCAGAGCGAGAACATAATGCAAGGAATATATGAATCAAAATGGTACGAACGATCTCTAAAAATTCAAAAGTCTACAGTCCTCATGTTGACTCCTCAATCTCCGGTGACAGTAAAAATCAAGTGCCTCATTCCAGTTCTTTCTTTGAATTTTTACTGCTCGGTATGAGAATAGAAATACGGACCTTCTTATTTTATTTTACTATCGTATTTATCGATTATTCTTTTGATTATTTCAGTACGTCTCAAATGTGTTCTCTTTATTTACCGCTTTAAGAATAGTCATGATAGACGATGAAAATGGAAATTGAACGTCGACAGCCAGCAATACTTAAAATTAATATTTAATCGATCACAAAGGTAGATCAATAATTAGGAATATTTTAGTTGCTCGAATTCTACAATGAACGAGTGTTTCGTAAGCTATTTCAATTTTCATCACTTCTAATATTCATATATTTATAATAGAGCAGAATTTGAACAATAGTAAACCGAGTGCGCTCTGCTATCAAAAGGATGAAATTCTCAATATTCGGGTAGAAATTACCATATACAATTGTTTTAAAAGTATTGGAATTTATTTGAATATTCTCCATACTTCTTACTTTATGTTTTATCATAATAATACCAGACATTCCATTATTAATGCAATTGTATGAAATTTATCGAAATTTATTTGAAAATCCTCCACAATTTTTATTTTATGTTTTATCATAATAATACCAGATATTCCATTATTATATGGAAATGCCAAAATTGATAGAAATTGTTAATAAAGCACTATACGCAATGCCTTAATTTATTTAAGCACCCATGCATAATTACGAAACGACTGTGGATGTCTTCTATTTACTCTCTTAATTGCTACCACTAACGATGGTCGCTCTGATTAGTATCGATTCGCCTCATGTGCATGCATACTACCCTCAGCAGTCGTTTAAAAGCTTCCGAACTCAAAAGCTCCAAAGGGAGATCACCGAGAAACTCATCATGTTACCTTTGCAAGTAAAACATTCTTTCACCAGTGAAAGTACAAAAACGGTGAAAAAAATCGATTTAAAGGGCCGCAACAATTTGGTAAGATTTTTAAAAACAGGTTGTCAATTTTTCACGAAGTGGCCATTGGATCCGAACGCACCTAAATGGAGACACGCGCTCTCGAAAATTATATACTGCTTACATTTTGTATACGAATTATACGGCATTTTGGCAATAATAAATGGTCTTCATTGTTGCTTCACGACCCTTGGGGAATTTGTGAAATCATTTGTGGAGGGAATATTCATGCTGGAAATGTTGTTCAATTTAATCTATTATCGATTGCGGGAGATGGAATTCCAGGTTAATATTCGCGATGAAATTGATTTATCATACTTATGCTGCTTAACTTTATACATTACGAATCTATCTGTTTATTGTCTCTAGCGTTTGATTATTCAGATGGAGCATTTTTTCGAGATGTCCAATCCAAGTTACTCGAGCCAACTTAGATCGGTGTACTATATACTACCGACTACTTTTGTCATTGGTGGTTTACTCTTTGCTTTCGTGCCACTCTTTTCGGAAAATCATTTAACTCCAATGAACACTGTATACCACCTGATTCCAAGAGAAAAGTATTGGGGTATATGTCTTTCTTATGCATTGAACGTCGGTCATATTTTAAATGCCGCGTCAGTGATGTTCCTGGACTTACTCGTAATTACTATAATATGGCACGCTACTTGTAAATTTAGTATATTAGGTAGCAAGTTGAAAACTACGAATGAAAAGAAATTGAAAATGTGGATCAGAGAACATCAAAATGCAATCAAGTATGTTTATTCAATTTTTTAACTTAATTCGTAACCGGTGACGTGGAGTCTGTAAGATTTCTGCAGATTATTCTTTTTATAACATTTAAACGTGTGAATTATCGGCTACGTGGATTCCAGTACCTTCCTAGAAGTAGTAAAAGTTAATTTGTATCTTGCAAATGGCGAAGCAGCAGTTTTTGTGTTAATAACGTGGCGTAGTCTGTGAATCTCCATGTCACTGTTTATGTAACAAAAATGGGACATCATCGGTTAGGGGTTAATACTCGAAACTATTTTGGAACCTTTTTGTGATCAAAAATAGCTACGTTCGTGAAGTTAATTGTGTCGTGGCACCTCTTGCGATTAAATCGACAATTGCAGTGGCATTGTACATGATTGTTTCTGGTCTTGTGCTTATACACGTACGTACTTCTTCGTTCAGAAATATTTATCTATTATTTTTTAATATTAAATGTAACATTGTTTCTTGCAGAAAGTATTATTCATCGAAATTTCGAAATTTTCCGTGGTAGCTATGTTTTCAATGCTAAGATTCCTCGCCTGCACTTGGGCAGCTGACAGAATGACCGAAAATGTGAGTATAGTTGGTGGAAGCGATACAGTGATGTCGTAAATTAAGGCGTTAAGAAACTTTCTTAATTTTTAAATTCTGACGATTGCAACGAGTGCTACACTGGCCGCCAACAATGGTTTCATCGTCGGAGAGGGTAAAAACAATTGCATACAATTTGATATAACAATGAAAAAAAGTAAACAAAAAATTGCTCGTGTAGTTTATGACTGCATCTACATACCTGCAAAATAATAATCTTGTATTGTCAAGAGTTTTCCAAAAAAAAAATATAGAATAATAATTTCGACTTTACTGCTGTTATACGAAAATCCGCCCTTAAGTGGTGACACCAATTGATGTAGCCGCATTCAGAGCTGTGCGTCATTTATAAATTAACACATTGCCAACCGATGTGATAAATCTACCATTTTCTACTATATTATTTACGTAGAATATTTCATTCTCATTTTTTCTTCATATTGTAGAAAAAGTTGCTCCGACTATTGTCGATGTAACGAACCATCGTTGAATTTTACATTGGTAACCTTCCTGACAAAGAATAGAATTCGTTCGGTTGGCAAAGTGTTGATATCAAAAATTTCTGCTTACAATTCGTGTGTACCCTTAAGCCCCCGTCGCTTCCTGTTAAATAGTACGAGGGTGGATTGAAAAGTTCGTGGACTAAGTAGGAAGAACTACTGCTAGGTGTTTGCAATTTTTACGGTGTAATCTGTGATCATTTGTGTACATTGGCTCTGTCAGTTTTTTGTTCTCTTTTACAGCTGGTGACGTAGGGGTGTTTATAACGACGGAGAAGAGACGAATACAAGTGAGGAATGATCCAGTACCTGGTGACAAAGGACATCACCGCAAGGACCTTGAATGATTTTCGCAAGGACTTGGAATAATTTTCGCAAGGTCCTTGAATGATCTTTGAAGTGAGGTCCTTTATCTTCAGGTATTGGATCGCTGTTCGTTTTCTAATTTTGTCCATCTCTACTCCATCTACTGCAAATACCTCTACTTCACTAGCTATAAAAGGGAGAAAAATGACGACAGAGACACGAAACTGTATACATTAGTACACAATTAATTACATATTATTCGGTAAAAATTACAAGCACTTAGCTGCAATCCTTCATACTTAGGCCATGAATTTTCCACCCTGGTACACTAATTCTCGTATTGGTAGCAAGTTAACCTGCAGTTGTCTACGATTCAGACGCAGACAAATTTTTGGAATTTACTGCAATGGAAGAAGCAGTTCCGTGTTGACATCGAACTACAATATATTGTCTCCGTTTAATTGCTGCTTTAGTACACCCATCCCTCCATTTACGCGGTCAGATAGGCTCAGTTTTATACAAACTTTCATTGTATTTATTACATATCAAAGAGACGTAAATTCTTGCTCGACTCAATACTTACTAATATTTTAAGCGATGAAGATAGTGACTTCGAGCCAATGAAGAAGAGAAGATCGATTGTTTTGAATTACAGTAGAGATTCTGACACCGAATAAAACTTATTTTCGTTTTCAGAAATATCGTTATTTTTATTATTAACCTATGCGATTTAAATGTTTTTATAACTGAAACCTGTTTTTCTTACCATGTTTTTTTTTCTCATACAAGCAGACTCTATTTACGCGATTTGTATCCGCGTAAAGAAAATCAACGCGGAACGGTCAATCCGCGTAAATGGAGGGACGAGTGTACTTCACGACTTCACTGTGCCACTTTCACAGACTACGATATTTTAATAATTGAGAAACATTCTTTTCATTTATACTTTGAACAGGCACACAGTATTGCCTGGGATATTTACGACTCCTCGTGGATTAACGCGTCCACGAAGGTTCGCAGTAGGATCGTGCTAATTATTCAAAGGTGCCAGAGACCTATTACGATTCACGCTATTGGATTTTTCACCGCCTGGTCTTTAAAATTCTGTGGACAGGTATGTCGATCTCTTTTTTTTTTTCAATGCGAAAGCAATTTGTGAAAATTCCTTTTGTTTTCCCAGGTTCTTTATACAATTTTTACCTTCTTCTCGGCACTGAAGGCAGTGCTACGTGAATAAATGAGACGAGGATACTTTAACAGTGTTTTATTATTACCTTCTGGATGCAATGAATATTACAGGTATTGCTACTTACATTAAGCTACTCTCCACTGTATTCGATATGTTAACTGAACGTTGAATTAGAAAATACATTCCAGTCTAAACTTCTTGCATATTTTTCCTCGCTTAATTCCTATCGATGAAACGGAAACGAAGTGGTTTGTTCGGTACATTCACCATCATAAAATTACTCTTGATATCAGCGTAATCGTACTCGATTCTAAATTGTCTAATTAGCTGTAAAATATAACGAGCATGAAATAATGCGATCGATTAATCTGATCGATCGAATTTAAATACCTTTGCAGTCAGTAACATCATTTTTGTTTCAGCCATATGTTTTCCCAAGCATGATCTGATACCATAACCAAAGGGCAGGTAGCTGAAATCTGTATCTTCCTTCGTAGAACTTGTCAACCATCTCTCTGGTTTGAATTTTGTCGGATCTTCAAAGTTCTCCTCGCGTTGCGATGTAATTTGATTGGCCATTATGACGAACGTCTGAGACAATTATTCTTAAATAAAACAAGTGACTGTTTTGAATTTTTTATGAGGTATTATACTTACTCCTTTGGGTATCGTGTATCCATGAAGCGATATAGTTTTCGGAAGCAGTCTCGTAATATACGGAAACGTAGGACGCAACCTACCAACGAAATTGTTCACTTTGTAGCACCTTAATAATCATTTTTTCTCAATTTATTGTTAAGTTTGAGCATATGAAATATCATTTCTTGGAATGAAACTTTAGACAAAAATAATGTATTTAAACAAAATAATTTCCACACGATTCTATACATTTTTCCCGACGATTAACTGGTTTCGTTGTTCCAAATTTATAAAAATTATTAGTCTTTGAATGGAAAAATTCATTGGCTGGCACCATTACAGTGTCTTCACCTGGGAAAAATTCATTTGTATCAAAAATTGTCCAGGGTTTTGAAGAAACAGTAGTCTGTTGGGGAAATGTCGAGTGAATAGGGGAGGATGTGACAAAATTTCATACTTTTCACCGTGGATTGGTTTCTGTGATTTTTCTTAAAAACCATCCTCTTGGCTCATTTTCTAATGGAAAGGAACCAACTCTGAATTTTGCGTATACACATGGAAGTGTCTTAACGTTTACATAACCTTCTTCAAATGCTAAATTTATATTTTCAGCAGATTTTGTCGTAGTCTTTCAAAGTTTAAACTTATGTGTATACGAGAATTACGCGCATATCCCGATTATTCATCACGTTAGATAATGTCTACGCAATTGTATTATGAAATCTCTTACTATTTAATACACCTGTACTGCAGCAAAAATCTTCTTCTTGACTATTGTACATAGAAATTGATGATCGGACAAAATTTAATACTTATATGGAATCGACCCGTTAAAAAAAATGACATTTCATTTGCACCAACCTAATATTATCAAAATGACTACCTTAAACTCTCCTGCAGACAAGCTTTCAAATAAGGCATACTTTTCAATATATCCTCCGTGAATGTGGAATCTTTGTGCGGCAAAACGGAAGCAATCTCATCATACAGAGTCCTTTGAGTTCGTGGATTTCTTGCCAAATAGTATAAGAGGAACGATTCGGAGTTCGCAGTCTATAAATTAAATAAACATCGAACCAGTAGGATAAAAATACTCGATGTAACTCAAATTCAGTGTTAAATAATTACTGCCTGAACACCCAAAATCATCATGTCCATCAGCAGTGTGCAAATATCATCCGGATGAATACTTTCATTTAGCAAAAATTTCTCCAAGACAGGTGAACTGTCGTTAGCTGTTTCTCCGTGAGAAGAACTACGAGCTCTGAGTTTAGTTTGAGCCTGACGAACGTATCTTCCTATGACGCTAAGAAAGACAACCGTAAAATTTCATCAGAATCAATTATGCACTAAAATTCCAACATTAATTTACCCATCAAGCACGTCACAAGCTTCGAAGAGCTTTCTAGCGAATGGAGTCAAGAAGAATCGCCACACTTGGAAGCCAGTTTCGCAGCGACTCATGTACTTATGAGCTGTCATTAAGGAGCTGATGATTCTTGATGGTTCAGAAGCCGAATTGTAACCAGGTGACTCCAGAAAACCGAGATGTTTGTTAAACGTCAGGTTACAGAAGCACTCCATGGCCCAACGAATTATGTCTTCGTGAAAACTAGCAGGTACCTGTTCGCATAATTCATTGTAGGAAATTTTCACCTTCAAATTATGAAATTATCACTATTTTAATACACACTTCGTTCTGTCTATTGCGTATTTTATATATCCTAGTGATAAGATCGTCGCAAATAGCGTCAACTTTGCCAAAGAAGCGCGAGGCAATGTCATTGAAATCTTGTTCCACCTTTTCCCTCATTTCCAGCCAGTCTGAACCCTGCCTGAATAATACACATTAATTAATTTCATTAAACGTTGGATCCGTAGATTATCGATGCTTAGTATGATCGTGTACTAACAAAGAGAATGGACCAGCGAGACGATATTTGCGATGGTTCAATCGATAGTGCTGCAAGATGTCAATTCCACTTCGAATTGGCTTATCACCTTCCTGTCTAAAGACCTCCGCAATGTGTTCAGGTCTATGTTAATTAGCAGATGGAATAAATAGAGGTGTAATTAAACGTGAATTTGTTGGAAATTACCATAGACGGTGGAACAAGTGTAGCGCGTTCGTAAATTAACCCTTTCGCGAGCAGTGGTGCGTGTATGTCTCACTTGAATACTCGAAGGAAAATTGATTTCAATTTAGGATCCATTACAAACGCGATTATTGGTAGATAATTAACAACTTCTTTAAAACAATAACGTGGTTATGCAAGAGTTAAAGCATCAAGTGGCGGTACAGCTTGATGTAGCTGCAGCGAGGACAACATATAGTATTCTGTTTTAGGGTTTCTAGCAATAAAAGGATGGAAACTGATGACAAACGGTATTTCATGTACTATTGAATAAATAAAAAATGCTAATTAGATTCTTTAATATTTGAAGTTTCTTTCTACGCTTAACGTATTGCGAACCTATGTGACAAGCGCAGATCAATTGACTAGTCGAATTTTAAGAACGTGAAACTGATACAGATTGAAGTGTAAACAACACGAACGGTAAAGTAATAAAAATTGAAGTAGATACAGGTGAAAAAGAAGGCTATTATAAGAATTTGCAGAAGGACAACAGAGGCTGTGCAAGCGCTATGAATACATTATACAGCCCTGACTGTGGGTTCAGATCCTAATGTTTTCATATTTCTGTCAATTTCTTTTTTAGAACATTCGAAACATGTTTACTTTGACTCCTGACCGATTTTACGAACGAGCTATTTTTTCCACATACTTTTACCTGTGAATCATGACAATGTCTCCAGAAAGAGGCCCGTTGATCCTCACGATACAGCCATACTCGTTGAATAAATACTTGAGAGGAGTGACGTTACGGTTCCACGACAGTCGTCCTAAAAATGGCTCGTTTGAAATTGAATAAAGTCATACAGCTTGATGGAAATGGAGTTGAAGTTGATATATCTAAAAGTTTCACGAGCTTCCAGTGAAATTAGGCATATAATTTCTTGCATTTCTTTTTTGGCAATATTCTGAGTAATTAAACGCGTAACTGGAAATCCGAAGAGCAAATGAAATTTTAACCCTTTCACTGTTATTGGCGCCTATATGAGTTTTGAAGATTTATTCGCTCCTTACCGTGAAAAACTATATTTCATGTTAAAAGTGTATCTACAGATCGTTGAAAGTAAGTGAGATTATTAAAGATTATGACTTTCTTAAATTATTTTCTTCTTAAATTCGAAATATTGAAAACAAAAACTGAATTATTTCAATTCAGCCAATCAAATTAAAATTAAATATTAACATTTGAATAGTTTCAATGTAATTGAATGAATTTATATAATTGAGTATTTGTTTTGAGCAGCAAAAGGGTTAATTCTTCTATTTTTTTTTTATCATCTTTGCGAATTGATTTTTGCCACTATGTCATTCCTTTGCTGATATTTTTTCACGATTAGAGATGATTTTCTTCGGATTTCTGCCTATCGGTTCTTCAACAGATCGTACCCTGGGTGAATCTGTTGATTAGCAGACTGGAAAACAGTTGCGTACCGAGGAGCGGCACGTATTTCCAATACTTCTCCCAGATCTTTAGTATCACTGGTCCAGGGATATCTTCGAAGGGCAATGGCGTTATGTCACCAATAATTTGTGATTCGATTTTCGGCGTGGACACTTCGAACGTGGTTGGTGAAACTTCCGTAGCCGCTTGGTCCAACAAGGGAAGCGAATCTGCTCGAGTTAGGGGCTCATTCATAACCGAGGCTGCTTGAGACGGAGCCATTGATGCAGCTGAAATTTTGTTCGATGATAAATTAGTTAAGGAATTAGTATACAGGGTGGGCCAAGTAAAACAGGCCACCTAATTATCTTTCCTAGTTATGGTGGTACGAGAAATTTTTTTCTACATAATTTAAATAATTTCAAAGATTGAATAAGGTGAAGGAAACATTTTGTTGAGGGAAGAAATGGCGAAAAATGGAAAGGAGTCACATATTTGACATTTTTGTCATTTTAAAGTTACATTATTATGCATGTTTAAATGCACATCAACGTCTGCTACAATATACTCTAGAAAAAAGTATATACATTTGTGTAAAAAAATCATGGGTTACCTTAAAAAAAAAAAACAGAGGAAAATGTTACTTATAAAATAATTTTTCTGCCATCTTATTCACTTTTTGAAACCATTTAAGTTAGGTATAAGAATTTTCTAGTACTACCATAGCTGGAGAAGACAATTAAAGCGGCCTGTTTTACATGACCCACCCTGTATATTTTCTAACATCTACCTACTCACAGATAATACCGGAAGCGTTAAGATCCAGGCATTTCTGGCTCTCGTTTGCCGCGTGAGGCTTCGATATCTTCATCACCGAACATTGTCGAGAAATCAACGCAAACTTTGGCAGCAATCGTTGCATCTTTGATCGCTGACTGATCTGCTTCTAGCAAATATTTCTCGACACGAAAAGAAACAACAGCTCGGTTACCTTGGTAACCAGTTGAAAAGATACGAATCTGACTTCGAAACGCAAAATTCAAAGGAACGGAATGAAGTTGTTTAAGTATAAATTTTATTTTTCATACAAATTTAACGTTACAGATTAAAAGCTACACCGTATTCAAACATCGTCAATGTACATTCCGTAATTCACACATCAACCTCAATCTCAACATCCTCTTCGTCCTCAGAAACAGTCTTTTCAGTCGTTGCACACTTTGCATTATCCTTCACTAATTTCCTAGATGATTCCTTCTGAGAATCAGGGTTCGACAAGGAAGCATTCTCACTCTCTTTCGTGTGTCTCCACTTCATTCGTCGATTTTGAAACCAAACTTTCACCTAACGAAGACCGACCGGTACATCTCTCATAATACTATTTCTCCAATTCTGCAAATTAATACAAAATTATACCTGTGCATCTGTCAAGCCAAGAGTAGCAGCGAGCTGCCTCCTGTCTGGTTTCGTGATGTATTTCTGCAAAGAAAATCTTCTCTCCAGTCCTTTCCTCTGCAAAGAGCTAAACACAGCTCTCGACCACGATCTCTTTCTTCTGGTATTCGCCTCTGATTGACTGGTAGCAGTCGAGATAGACGATACCGGAACTGTAAAGAATTTCCGATGAAATCTTTTTAGCAGACACCTTGTAAAACGGTGCTTTATCTCGTGAAACAGAAGCCAGGGGATCGGGAGCGGTACACGCAAGTGCTGGTCACAAATTAGAGGGAGACGTGACACGATGTAAACGGTAGTCGAAGCTGTACGGGTGTCTGTTTCAACAGATCCTAGGCCGAACAAGAGGCCTCCAAGATTGGGTACTTCTGGCTGATTTACAGCCCTACGAGAAGTATACAACATGTGTACGAATTTAAACAGTGTGGTTCTCTCTCCGGTTGGTACGGTCCTCTAAAATGAATTCGAGTTATATACATGGTAAGGTCATAGTTATTTTCGGACACTTTATCTTACTATGCTTGGTGGAAAGTGCAACTTCTATATTGATCAATCCGCCTGGTGTATTAGTCTATTGTTTGTGTCGATTCGGAATATTAATTTCACCGTAGCTACGTCAAGTATGTATGTGTTTGATGTGAAATTTTACGAGGATTTTCTATGTCGAGAACTTCATTTTTTCTTTCTTCTGGTATTTAAAAGAAGCTTCGTGAGAGAAGAGGTGGAAGGGATAGGCGAGGTTTTCGACATTTTAGCTAACCAAGAAGGGGCACAACCAAAACCACGCTGTTTACATCGGCTGTAAACGAATGGTGGCACTTAAGATGTCGTTTAAACACGGACAGGAAACACGAGAATACACTGCCGCGTAAATATTTTGCCCTACTTGCTGTGGAGTATTCGGGAGACAAGACACTGGTCCATATGGTCGCATTTGTTAATGACGCAACCTTCGTTTCATGAGCAGGGGGAGATCTTGAATTATTTCCGCTAAAGGGATCAAAATTGTCACGGATAAAATCATTCTCAAGGTGTCATTAAGGTGTCAGCAATCGTACAGATTCTAAAATTACTCCCAAACAGAAATTGTCGCGAGAAAATGACTGACTAATTTAATTTTTGGCTAGCATTTAAAATAATCCTTAAGGTGTCGATTAAATTGCGCCACGAAATGATATAAATTCGAAAATTACTTTGGACGCAAAGAAATGGAATATCGTTCGTGTTTGCCGCGAGGAAATGGCTGGTGGCTTAAATTCTTCTTAATTAAAATTTAATTTCTTTCAAATCTCACCTCTGGGGACAGGTCGAAGTGGCGCAGGTCGATAAATACTCGCATAATTTTCGATAATTCCGTTTCCATGGTTCGTGCTCCCGTAACTTCCAGGAATCGAGGTTTGACCATAAGGGAAGGAGGGACAAATTCGAAGAGCCTCACACCTGACGCAACCACCGGGACAGGGACACCGCACCGTGGAAAATTGCACCGGAAGTGGCCTCAGCACATCTTTCAAAACACATTCTCATTTAAATATCGACCACAGAAGTAAAACATACATCATGAGGCATATATTTCAATAATTATCCATTTGAAGTATCGTATAATTACGGTCAAAGTTGCTTTACCTGCTTTCTTCGAGGAAATTTCATCCGACAAAATACGCTCAACACCGAACTTCAATTGCTTCGAACAATTAGTGCCATCCACAACACGCGTCTTCACTTCGTTCATTTTTGTCCCTCCCTGCGTGAACTCACTGATTCAATATGTTCAAATATTCGAATTTCAATCGACACTTTCAGCTACCACAGCATTTTTCTTTCTTTCGCAACACCGATTTTCCACTCGCAATCGAAACTTGGATAAATTAGGCACCGGGTTCACTTCACTGAATTATAACTAGGTTTATGTCATGATTAAAAGTAGACGCGCGTGCTTTATCGACGAGTGAAACGATTGTCCGGATAGAAAACGATAGATGGGCAAGTGATTGATGTTAACGAGGCTAGTTAAGGGCGAAAAAGAATGACTTTCGCGGAAGTGCATCGAGATGAATGAGCGAACGGGTTCCTGCCATGTTCAGAACGGATTTTGCTTTAAAAAAAATCACCGGAGCTCGGTGCAATTTCGTCTGCGGGATTGGTCCACGCGGATGCTGTAGGCGTGGCTATTTGAAGATTGGTCCCTGAAGGATGATGAGTCTGATGTCAGTCTCGATGGAGTGTGGCTCGCAAGAATTCCACTTTCGACGTGTTTCGTCAAACAAATATTATAGTATGCGTATGTGTTGCATAAAAAGATTTCAGTGAAAATTACACAAGGAGTAATTTTTTGAGAACGTTATAAAATAAGTAGTTACAATTCCATTTCATTCGAAATCTCGTTTATTAGATATAAATAATTGTTACAATTTAAAAAAAAAAATCCTCCTGTAAAACTTGTATCTTCTACATTTGCTATTTTTACCATTCGAAAATAAGATTACACCGGGGAATTTAATTTTGGTTTTCTACATACACGACAGTAGGACAATTATGGGTACGTTGGACAGGAGGGAAAAAGGGGTGGAAAAGTTAAGTTAGAAATTAAGGCTATACATATCTGTGGAATAATAGCATAGAGACGTATGGCCGATGATATCTCTGGAAGCCATATGGTTATCTTTGCATGCAGACTTTCCGAGTATACAGTCACTTAGTTGTTTATTTGAAGAGCCATGTTTGAAGCAGCCTCTACCCACATGCTAAGAATATTCTTCGGGATATGTACACACCGTGATCCTCTATTCGATTTTATTAGGTTTTAGGATTTTCAAGAGTCCGCCGAATCATGATAAGCGAACCCCTAATTGAGTCGATCGATCGTGACCAGAAATTTTTATCCCGATCTCGCTTCTGCACACTTCTACCATTCAGGATCGCTTCTTTGCTCGACACTTGACTCTCGAAACGTTACGTTTTCCGCAGAAATTGCGCGTTCGTGGAAAAGTCTCTGGTTTCCAAAGATAGTGGAGAACGCGTAGATTCTACATTTATACAGACTACCAGGATTCGTATGAAGTGTCAATAATTAATTGTACGTTGCGTAAGATTTCGAGAGAAAGATCATTCCCTGGTACAACTTCTCGATCTCGAAGTCGTTCGCAGCTGGATCAATGATTAAGACGTTTCGTTTTGGACGATTATAGCTCTGCAGACTCTGTAAGTTCTGAAATATGCAAATGACGCGTGTGTATCTTTCGGAAAATGACGTAATTTTGCTACCAGTTCGCCGCGTAAATCGAAGGATCGACTCACCGAGAGCACTATAACGTTTCCATTCCCATTGTTATTCGCGTTTTGACGGATCGCTGTTATTATGAGTGTGAGTAGATAACCGCCGAATGCCAGGAAAGAGAGAGCTGTGACTGATAACTGGAAGATCTTCGAGATTTTCGTGTCTTTCCCTTTCTCGTCGTAATGCTCACCGTGTCTTCTTATCGGCCTTTTGTTGCTCCTTTTCAAGGGTTGTGCCATAGGTAGCGACAGTGAAAATGCTCTACCAGATATCTCTTCAGCTTGTTCATCTTCTTGTGTAACGTCTGTTCGTGTAAAATTTCCTGATCATATTTCAATTCTGAGTTTTTCACGATATTAAAAATGATACGTACTAGGTCATTTGGAAAAGAACGTAAGTCCACTGAAATTAAACATTTTTATTTCAAATAATTTCTACAATGTTCGATACACTTTTGCTAAAGTGTGACTAGAGCACTATTTCGGCGTACTTAAAAATCCGAATCTCTGAGGAAAAGAAAGACGCAGACGAATCTCTCTGATCCAAACCTGTAAATAGTTTACACACGAAAATAATCATGCGAGCAGTCTGCCGGTCTACTTGCTGATTAATTCACTAGCTTCCTGAGACCAGGTACCACTGTCACTGCAGAGTCACACAGTAACGAATTAGAGGTCGTTCACCAAAAACTGAAGGGTGGTATAACCAGCCGACAGAAAAGGCCCTAATCTTTTGTATGTCAACGCCAGATCGCACCTCCATATTCCCCCGATTAATCTCCAACCAATTTTCACTTTTCCACTTCACGATTTCCTCGCACAAAAACGATTTAGGAAACAGGAGGACTTCTTTCTCTTAGAGATTCGGATTTTTATATACCCTTGAAATTATTTTAAATAAAAATGTTTAATTTCAACGGAGTTACATATGTTTCTTCAAAATGACCTAATTACTACCTTCTTCATCCACGATAGAGGACTTTATATGAATCAATTCACTCATTGGTAATTCACTTAGACTTCGAACTTCATCCACGTAGAAATATGTTCGATTAGCAGCTACCACTTTCAAGCAAAATAATATCAACAGAAAAGTTGTCATGTCGTTGTTCAACGTTAAATTATACTTTAGAACTTAGACAAACTTTGTAAGTGTAACAAGAGATTAAAAAGTGTAGCGATGTTTCTCCGGCAATGTCTGATTTCGACTGATCCTGAAAAAGTAACGAGGCACTGCTATTGTCTCCTGGATAGAGAGGTCCCATTTCTCCTGCTTGGCTAACGAAGCGAGGAAGCTAGGAAGAGGAACGAGTTGGGACTGAACAGGGTGGAAGTGAGTAATTAACGTCCGTTAGAAGCAGGTCGAGTGTAATGCTCAGTGTTCGAATCTCCTTTGTCGCGTTACGATGAAGAAATTTTTCTTTTTCCTCCTCTGTATCTTTTCCACGGTGATTCTTGTTCTTGGTGTAGCCGAAGAAAACGACGGTCAGTGAGAAAAATCAAATTTAACAACCAATTAACAGGATTCCATTGAATTATTGAAATTTTAGGCGTTCTCGGTAAGATAAAAGCGGGTTTAGAGTACGCCACGAATTATCTAGAAGCTGCAAAGGATATCGCTGATCTGGTAGCGAAGAGTTTAGGTCACAAACAGAAAGACAGACGCGGAGAAAATTTCGAGAAGAAGGAGAAAGGAAGTTTCGGTCCTTCCAACGTAATGTCCGCATTTTTCCGACTTATCGGATTAGACTCGCAGAAAGTCACAGCCATTGCTGTGAACAGTGTGATATTTCTCGCTCAAATGGTAAGTGTACTACGTCGATTAATTTGTGTTTCAATTGAATCACGATTTAACCGTAATTACAGATTAGTTCGTTGTTCGAATTGAAACCACCGAAGGAAAATATCGCCAGAAATTTGGACGACGAGATTGACTCTTCGTCGTGGGATCCAGCTAAGCTCATCATGGAGAGCAAAAATGAAAAAGTGAGTCATTCTGAATCGGAGAAAAAAAAAAGAACGTAGTAAAAGATTCAGAAATGTGAGAGATAAAAAATGTTCCTTTTTGTTCAGATACGAAAATTAATAGAGCAAGCTCACGACGAGAATCTACCGTATCAAATAATAGAGGGGATTGATGGACTCGATTCTGCGTGCGTCAAATTATTGTTATGCAAAGCGTCTCCGGTAATAAGGGCTGCGCAGAATCTGTTGAAAAACAAAACTGAAAGCAGATCGCGTCGAATGACTTCGTGGCTGCCAAGCAGGGACGAGTTCGAGGAAAACAGCGACGAATGCGAAAACAGGCATAACGATTGTAGTTTATTTTCCTAGCTGTAGTTATTGAACCGCACTGTAGTTTATTTAACTTTATTTGCTGCGAACTTGACCGAAGAAAAGCGGCGATATCTGAAAGAATTTTTCGTATACACGGTGGTTCGCGCAACTTGAATCTTAGCAAAAGTCCTTTAATTATTTTACACCTACAGAATGGCAGCAGGATTTGATTTGTGCGAAAAGAAGCACATTTCTACTTTAAAAAATGGTGCAACTGTAAAATTCACTTGCGAAAAATATGGTTTCAAAAATGTAGCCTTCTTTGAACAATTTACCTTGAGCTTCTTTAATAAAGACATTTAGAATTAATCATTTTTCAACCATTTCACCCTAATCCTTTGGTACGCAGAATGACGATAGTACTTGATTAGTTAGAAAAAAAAATAGGTACATTTGTACCTAGAAAAAAATTGTGCAAATGTAAAATGCACGCGCAATGAAATCTTTTTCCTGATTATGATCAAAAAATAGATATCAGTTGTTTAAGTCGCGTGGTCCACCCTGTATACACAGGCAATGAAACTGAACACGAAGGATCGATAAATCGATCGAAAAGGAGTATGACAGGTACTTATATAGTCAGAAAATTTTCCGTATAACAGAATCGCTAGACTCGAAGGTGTTGGTTTGTATAGCACATAGGTATATGTATTTCTGTCCATTCAAATATATATTATATTACAGAATATACAAGGTATTCCAAAATTAATTTATTAAACGTTGTTTGAAAAAGCGACGAAGTGGAATCACCTTCTCCTCTTCTCGAGTGTTCGCCGTTTATTTTTCAAATAAATCGCGGCGAATTATTAAATTTGGCAATACCCTTTATATTGTTTTTTTTTTTTTTTACCCATAACCATCGCTAGCATGACCATCACCGGCCATGATCATCACTGGCGCGTTTCTCTTCGCTATGTCAAATGAAATTTTGTTGCGTCAAATCGTTCACTTTGTCACCAATGACATTTCTCTCGCTCTTATAAATTATACAATGAAACAATACGGCCGTTGTGGCGTGGAATTGGAATGACATTTGCGCAAAAATCATTCGAATTAACCAAAGAAAATTTCGGAAAACGTACACGAGACACTGTTAGAAAATACGCATTGTGCGAGAAGCGTAATAATCAGTCGCGTAACAAAACGTCGCAATCGAACGCGCATAAAAACGTATTTATCGCGAAAATTATTGCACGAAGTGGACGAAGCACCTTTTATTTCCATTTAAACTGATTAAGAAACGAACGCAAAAATCACACACATAGAAGTCGCAACGATTCTCTATTCAGCTCTCTCGAATGAATAAACGATTAACGAGATACATTTATGATATATTTCGCGAGAAAGATACTTGTACGTTTCGCGAGGACGGTGCTAATGAAAAATCTCTACTGTCTCGTATCTCCGCGGAGATCGCATCGAGAGTTTCTTTTTTTTTTTTATCTTTTTACTTAAAGAGATACTCTACCATTTTTCTCCCGAATAATCGACTCGTTTGATCGTCCTGTCGGTATTCAAGTGAAATCGTTACAAAATCAACTATACAGTCTGTTCGATCGCTGCACTTACGGTATACAATAACGTCGATTAATATCAGGACTGATTCGCTAAGCTCGAAACGAAAAATTCGTTATGAAATATATATATATATATCAACGATGAGAGATAACAATAAAGAAGGAACCATCGGTGGAACAACAACTACTTAAAAACAAGGTATATTCGTAAAATCACAGCGTGTCAGACTTGTCAGTCGATACTGTCGCATCTCTCACACCGTAGAATCCTTAATCTCTACTCTATACATCTAATGAGATCAGGGTTATTGCGAGCTACTTCGAGGAGGAGGGAAGGGGTTATAGTTTCTAAAATCAATAAGATAATCTATAAAGATGGAATAAATCGATCGTTTCTGGGGGGGTAAATGGATCGAGCACCAGAAACGTGTCTTCTTCCTTTCCCTGTAAATACCGTAATACGCGTGTGATACAGTATTAGAAAGTCGGATATTACAATTACGAAACTTTGGCATACGAGGAGACGTGTCTGCGTTTAATGAGAACGCACCGGAGAGTTTCGCGTGTTTCGCGATTTAATTCGAAGTTGAAAGAAGTGGCCTCGACAAACTAACTCGAATACACTCTACGAATCCAGCTGTGTCCTCCCTATTTATATTTAGTAAGCGACTTACGAGGTACGTTTAAGTAACTCACATACAAAAGCTAAAGTCTTTTCTGTTGACAATTTTTTGATTCCGTTATCACATACACGATTGAACGAGAACTTAAAGAGGAAGAAAAAAGGGAACACTCCTCTCACCACTTCTCGTTACGTCGAAGGATCCACGCGGCTTCTTATCGTCGCCTATGGATATATCGTCTCTGAGAGAACGCGATATCGTATCGTTCGAATTACACGAAATAATTCCAAGTATTCCGTTACACGTACAATATTATTCTACATATAGTGAGTGTGTATACGATTAGGGTAGAGGTACGCATATTTATGATACATTCTCGTTACATTCACGGAAAAAAGTTCGGTCTCGAAAATATATATAAAGGTTCGGGGGGGGGGGAGGAGAAAAGGAACCATCGAGAGAAATTCTTATTTACAAGAGAACTCTGTAGCGCTAACTATC
The DNA here is from genome assembly GCF_001263275.1 of Habropoda laboriosa. Lineage (NCBI taxonomy): Eukaryota > Metazoa > Arthropoda > Insecta > Hymenoptera > Apidae > Habropoda > Habropoda laboriosa. The sequence continues at coordinate 1,009,943 of NW_017100191.1, read as the reverse complement.
CTTCCGTTTCATGCGAATCCATGTAGCGGCCACACACAAGGGCTCCTCGTTTCCAACAAACGATTCCCACACAAGTTTTCCACAACCGAGTCTTTTGGCGCTTGTTTTTCTTTCTTTCTTTTTCTTCAAAGTCTTCCCACTTTTTACACCGTAAAATGTCGATAAATAGTGTACTATTAAACGAAACGGTGTCTGTTAAAATTCCAGGGCGAAATTCTAATTACAATCGTTACACTTTTCAATTGTAATTAGAATTTCATCGTCGAATAGGCAGGCTGCTATTGCGGATAAAATTTCGAAGGAACGCCGCGATACGACCGAGCTTTGGAAGTTTGTTTCTCACGTGACCACGTGCCCCACAGTGTTTTTCATAGGTTCTAATTATTCATCCTCTATCATCGAGTAACAAGGATTCTAGAATGCGATTAGCTTTTGCCACGGGGTTCTGTGTCGTGCACGTGCCTCGTTGTTACAGTCTTTGTCGTTGATTCAGCAAAAAGACGAACTGAACTCGTTTAGGAACAAGCGAAGTTGAGGTTCGAAAATTGGTGCAGTTGGCTCGGCCAGAGTGGATACGACGATTTCTCCATAAAAAAAAGAAAAAAGAATCTTCGCTTTCAAACGACTTCTTTTTCGCTACTTTTGATTGGTCAATGGATTATTTACTAGAAGATCGAGTAAAGTAATTAAGGAAATAAATCGTTCATCTTCTACGAGAGTCGTTTGGAAGTGAATCTTTCGATTTTCGACGACTGTGAATCTCTGTGTCCTACAGAGTCGCCTGGCCTGGATTCATCAGGTCAGTGTTCTCGATGCGAGCTTGCCGCAGCCAATCCCGTAGATTCCACGTTCTCTCCATTAAATTGGAGGAACTCTTCTCAACGGTACCAACGCTCGTTGTGAAACCGCTGTTAGGACCATATTGGGCGATGATGTTCTGCATGGTGATCGTCGATGGTTGCGTGGCTTTTAACTCGGACAGGATGTTCGACAGAATATGCGGCGTACCAAACGCTCCTGGAAAGGAAACGATCGAATTGTGTGTAATTAGAAATCTGTAAAGCGATTGTATTAGGTCATCTCGAAAGTTCCCGCGGTTTTACGCCGTTCACTTTGAAAAAGCGTACCTCCGTTGAAATGAAACATTTTTGCTTAAAATAATTTCCATAACGTTCGATACACTTTTATTCCGCGTATATAAAAATCTGAATCTCTAAGAGAAAGAAAGACACAAATGAATCTCTCGAATCTTCCGCGTATATAAAAATCCGAATCTCTAAGAGAAGGAAAGGCACAAACACAATCTACACCCGAAAACAATCCTGACTCTAACAGAGTATATTTCCCTATTTAGCAGAGAGAAAGGCACAAACACAATCTACACCCGAAAACAATCCTGACTCTAACAGAGTATATTTCCCTATTTAGCCGGGAGATTAAGATTTTTTCTTCGGAAAATTATATCGTCGCGTTGAAATATTGGAATGTGAACGAAAGAAGAAGAGTTTATGCACACCTTGTACACTTCTTGACTGGGCAGCAACGTAAGAGTGCATCCAAGTTGACGGTGGCGGTATGGTTGTGTCTGGACACTTATTCAGCACGCCCCACGTATCACGTATGTCCGAGATTAGTTTTTCCAGACTTGCGATGATTTCCGCCGAATCCTGGTACCGATCCGGATTGTCTGAATATGAAGGATCATGACACCAAATCGAAAACAAATTCTCCGGTGAATAAGAAAGCAACGAAGGCCGTTCAAATGTATTTACCCTCTAACGACGAATGCAGGGTCATTTTGATACGACGGTGATAAAGTCAGGCGTCTCAGATTACGTTTCGAACAGGAAATACACCTATTTTACGTATCAAATGTAAATAAACAAGAAAATATCAAATATATATATATATAGTTGAAAGTATACAAATTTATACCCAATTCATTCTTGAAACCCGTGTACGATAGAAATTTTGCTATGGGTCAAAATGACCCTGCATTCGTCTCCCGCGTTCGTCTAAAACCTTCGCCTTCCGAGGGTTAAATAAAATAAATTTGAAACAATCGAAGGACTAGTGACATGCGATGAAGAAGACGGGAAGAAAAAAGTCAAAATGACCCTGCATTCGTCTCCCGCGTTCGTCTAAAACCATTCGCCTTCCGAGGGTTAAATAAAATAAATTTGAAACAATCGAAGAACTAGCGACATGCGATGAAGAAGACGGGAAGAAAAAGAAAGATAAGGAAGGGATGATCGACGAGCAAAGTAGGTAGAGAATTCACCTATGAACATATCCGTTTCTAAATCCGTCGAACTGAAGCCACTGCTTACGCTGGACAGGTCGCTCAGTGTTAATTCATCGTTCCTCGTCGAAGTTGCTTCGTTCTCGTTCTTCTTCACATTCGCCACCCTCTCCAACGACTGCTCCAAGTGCCTCAGATAAATCACTTTCTCACCTAAGAGGCTCTTGGTCCGGTGTAGATTTACCTCCATGTCCGAAAGTTCGCGTTCTTCCTAAAATTCAACGGAGCCAATTTAATTGAAATTCTTCTTCAAAGAAAAAACCCAAGTAAAGAGTGAAATAGTTTAGGTTACTGCATAAGTTCTGTCTGCCGTTTTGTTCGTACAAATAGCCTATCGGTGACTAAATTCGTCGAAGAAAATCCAGAATTGGCTATCCGTAACGTTGCATCTGAGCTTCGAATTCACAGTTCGAGTGTTGTAAACGGTGTGCAGAAAAGTGGATTTATAATTCAAAACGAACTGTTACCGAAAATCGTTTCGTGATAGACAAATAAAAGAAGATATTTCACGTCACCTGATTGCGGCAGATGAAACGAGGGTTTTGTACAATAATGAAACGGGAAAGAGACATCGGTGAAAATCTGATCAACGTCCTTCAGAAACTAGCAAGAAAAATTTAACGAAAAGAAGTAATGTTGTATGTATGGTAGAACATGCTTAGAATAATTTATTACGAATTGCCCATTCCAAATACAAGCACCAACTCTGATTTGTATTGTCAACAATTGAAAAGAGCGCAGCAAGAACTGCAAATTAAAAGACCATCCCTTGTGAATCAAAAGGGCGCGCTATACTTTAGCGACAACGCACGACTGCACATGGCAACGGCAACGAAAGAAAAAAAAAGTATCAGAAGTGCAGCGGGATCTTATTCCTCATTCGCGATATACAGTATATTCTCCACAAGTGTCAGACCGCAAGGAAGCTAAAACTGACACTCGTAGAGTCAGGGACTACGTTTTCGAGCCTACGCGCCCGCCTTTGTAGTTTGCCGAACGTAGGCCACACTGTCACGCCAGATTTACAGGTTGCTGTCAGGCGGCCACAAGAAAATACATTTCAAGCATATACATTAAGCAGCTCACATTTGAACTGGCAATACACAATACAACTAACTACTAAACCAAATCACCAGAAAAATTTTCAATATTATTACTGAAGTAAGCTTTCGTAGAACGAGAGTGAAAAATTGAAAGAATCAAAAGAAAAAATGCGAATTCGTATCTTTTTCGATTCTAGAATATAAGAAAATTTGAATAAAATACGCGACGAGAATTGGGGAGAAGCATAAGTTAAACGCGTAAAAATATTCAATAATAAACGAACTAGGGATGAAGCTATTATTTCAATACGCGATGCACCGACTCTAGTATTTACTAAAATTCAAAAATTCTCGTATAAATTCCGAAAATAGATTATTAATTACGGTAAACTACTGAGACGGTTTAATTAAGGGTGGGCATGGTGCTGCTTTAGTTTGAAATGATTTATAAACACATAATTAACAGAGGAAAAACCGTGAAACGGCAAAACGTCAACATTCTAATTGTTATAACATGTAAACAAAACTTTAAATTTAGTGTAAACAGAAAAAATATATAATACAATTTATTTCACGGTATTGCAACAAATAAACGTTGAATCAATATTTAATTCGTATAAAAACAATTATTTAACGTAATAATTTTACCTTCACTATGGCTATTTTAAATCTACGACCACAGGTCAACCTGATTTCTAATCCTTACGAACTTTAAATTCAGTCTAAACTGAGAAAATATATAATACAATTTATTTCACGGTATTGCAACAAACAAACGTTGAATAGATTCTTAATTCGTATAGAAACATTTATTTAAAATAATAATTTCACCTTCACTATGGCTATTTTAAATTTACGACCAAGGGTCAACCTGATTTTTAATCCTCCGAACTTGATTTCACAACGAGAAAGTAATAAGATCGTTGAAACGTACTTATTTGTCAAAGAAACTTGCAAAAATGTATAAATAATAATATGTAATGTTTTAACAAATTTTTGGAAGTATAAATTAATAATAAAATTGTGAAAATTAATAAATTATACGTTATTATAACATTAATAGAATTATGACTAAACCGAAGTTCGAAGTCGAGTATTTAAAGTCTGATATTACGTGCCTAGCGAGTGCCGGTAATTGTTAAAATTTGTTTAATAATTAGTAATAGAAATTCTAATTGATTCTAATGTATACAAGTGTTACAAGAAGGCTGAGTGTGTACAGGGTGGACATAGACTAGCTAGTAGCCCCCGACCACTCTATTCACATCTCAGAACCTTCAGGTCAAAATACGCCGCGAAGTGTCTAGGGCCCAGTATAAAGGGTAAATGATTTCGCGGGACATCGGCGGGTCCTTATATACCTGCGGTACCCTCTCCCCAAAGTCATTAGCAAAATCGTCGGTTAGGTCAGGCGGGAAATTTTCGCGGGAGATTTTCGCGGGAGATTTCCGATATCGTAACACGGTATAATTTATCAATTTTCACAATTTTATTAAAAATTTATACTTCCGACAATTTGTTATAACATTGCATATAACAATTTATACGTTTTTACAATATTCTTCAATGGAAACATAGGTTTTAGCGTTCTCGTTACTTACTCGTGGTTAAATTAATTTCGTAGGGATTAAAAATCAGGTTGACCTGTGGTCGTAGATTAAAAATAACCATAGTACAGCTAAATTTATCGTGTTAAATAATTCTTCTTACACGAATGAAAAATGTATTCAACGTTTGCTTGTTACAATACCATGAAATAAATTATTTGTGCAGTTCTGTGCACAAATAATAATTTATACGTTTCTACAACTGTGTTCAATAGAAAATTACGTTTCCATGTTCTCATTACTTACTCCTGTTTAAATTAATTTCGTAGGGATTACAAATCAGGTTGACCTGTGGTCGTAGATTAAAAATAACCATAGTACAGCTAAATTTATCGTGATAAATAATTCTTCTTACATGAATCACGAATGTATTCAACGTTTGTTTGTTATAATATCGTGAAATGAATTATTTGTGCAGTTCTGTGCATTTTCTGTGCAGTTCATCCTAATTTACTTAAATTTACATTGCGAGACAGTATACTTTAACAAGTAGTAACAAGCAAACGTTTAATAAATTCCTAATTCGTATAAGTAAATTAGGTTGAACTGCACAGAAAAAACAAACGGACGCAGCATAACGTGTAGTTATAATTGTTATGACATGTAAATAGAACGATAAATTTAGTGTAAATATAGAAAACGTATAATATAATTTATTTCATGGTATTGTAACAAGCAAACGTTGAATAAATTCCTAATTTGTATTAAAAAAATTATTTAACACAATAATTTCAGCTTTATTATGATTATTCTTGATAAATGACCACAAGTCAACTTGATTTTTAATCGTTATGATCTTTAAATTCAGTGTGAATAGAGAAAATGTGTAATATAATTCATTTCGCGATATTATAACAAACAAACGTTGAATACATTTTTGATTTGTGTAAAAAGGATTATTTAACTCGATAAATTTAGCTGTACTATGGTTATTTTTAATCTACGACCACAGGTCAACCTGATTTTTAATCCCTACGAAATTAATTTAACCACGAGTAAGTAACGAGAACGCTAAAACGTATGTTTCCATTGAAGAATATTGTAAAAACGTATAAATTGTTATATGCAATGTTATAAAAAATTGTCGGATGTATAAATTTATAACAAAATTGTTAAAATTGATAAATTATACCGTGTTACGATAACGGAAATCTCCCGCGAAAATCTCCCGCGAAAATCTCCCGCGAAAATCTCCCGCGAAAATCTCCCGCGAAAATCTCCCGCGAAAATCTCCCGCGAAAATTTCCCGCCTGACCTAACCGACGATTTTGCTAATGACTTTGGGGAGAGGGTACCGCAGGTATATA
>NW_017100191.1:957833-1003555 GCF_001263275.1 Habropoda laboriosa | reverse complement strand
ACTTCGCGGCATATTTTGACCTGAAGGTTCTGAGACGTGAATAGAGTGGTCGGGGGCTACTAGCTAGTCTATGGCTACTGCAGGTATATAAGGACCCGCCGATGTCCCGCGAAATCATTTACCCTTTATACTGGGCCCTAGACACTTCGCGGCGTATTTTGACCTGAAGGTTCTGAGATGTGAATAGAGTGGTCGGGGGCTACTAGCTAGTCTATGTCCACCCTGTACACACTCAGCCTTCTTGTAACACTTGTATACATTAGAATCAATTAGAATTTCTATTACTAATTATTAAACAAATTTTAACAATTACCGGCACTCGCTAGGCACGTAATATCAGACTTTAAATACTCGACTTCGAACTTCGGTTTAGTCATAATTCTATTAATGTTATAATAACGTATAATTTATTAATTTTCACAATTTTATTATTAATTTATACTTCCAAAAATTTGTTAAAACATTACATATTATTATTTATACATTTTTGCAAGTTTCTTTGACAAATAAGTACGTTTCAACGATCTTATTACTTTCTCGTTGTGAAATCAAGTTCGGAGGATTAAAAATCAGGTTGACCCTTGGTCGTAAATTTAAAATAGCCATAGTGAAGGTGAAATTATTATTTTAAATAAATGTTTCTATACGAATTAAGAATCTATTCAACGTTTGTTTGTTGCAATACCGTGAAATAAATTGTATTATATATTTTCTCAGTTTAGACTGAATTTAAAGTTCGTAAGGATTAGAAATCAGGTTGACCTGTGGTCGTAGATTAAAAATAGCCATAGTGAAGGTAAAATTATTACGTTAAATAATTGTTTTTATACGAATTAAATATTGATTCAACGTTTATTTGTTGCAATACCGTGAAATAAATTGTATTATATATTTTTTCTGTTTACACTAAATTTAAAGTTCTGTTTACATGTTATAACAATTAGAATGTAGACGTTTTGCCGTTTCACGGTTTTTCCTCTGTTAATTATGTGTTTATAAATCATTTCAAACTAAAGCAGCACCATGCCCACCCTTAATTAAACCGTCTCAGTAGTTTACCGTAATTAATAATCTATTTTCGGAATTTATACGAGAATTTTTGAATTTTAGTAAATACTAGAGTCAGTGCATCGCGTATTGAAATAATAGCTTATACAGATAATCTTTTGAAATTACTCTTAATTAGGGAAAATCTTGAATCTTGTATGGAAGATGAAGATTTTCAGGAAATATTTATTTTTCAACAATGAATTTTTGTTTTATCGATTAATAACGTACGAAATGATTTTTGGAAAATTTTCTTCGTTTGAACGTTCGTTTAAGGTTCGACTATGATTATCAAATCTCTCGAAACACCGTAGAATGTTCAATTTTAAAAGTAACTTCTTCAATTTTTGGATAATCTGGGTAACGTGTTAGTGTTGACGATACACTTTCGAGTATAGACGTTAAAGTTCATAGAGTGGTCGGGGGCTACTAGGTAGCCTATGTCCACCCTGTACACACTCAGCCTTCTTGTAACACTTGTATACATTAGAATCAATTAGAATTTCAATACAGTAGACTGAATAACAATTCATTTTAACTAATACCTATTAGAAATTTTCCTTTTAAAACAAATATAAATCATTTTACCAATTACTGGTACTTGCTAGACATTTAATATCAGACTTTAAATATTCTCCTTTCGGTTCTTTTAAATACAATCAAATAATTTCTTCAATTATCGATACTGACTTGGAATACTCCGCTTCGAATAAAATATTTCGAAATTATTTTGAAGGTTTAGGGAAATAAACATTTGAATTTTAGTCATCGTTGTTCTTCAGACTTGTCGAGTAGGATATTGATATGACTTTGAGCAATTGAAATTAATTTGAAATTTTTCTTTCAGTATTTTTCATATATTTTCTCTGATATTGAATTTTGTTTACTAATAATTTACCTTCCAAGGAATTTGCATGAATTGCATGTTAAGTAGTTAGTTGATTTATAATTGTATATTGTCAGCTGATTTGGAACGAATGCACTATGCCCACTCTAAATTAAACCGTCTCAGTAGTTTACCGTAATTAATAATCTATTTTCGGAATTTATACGAGAATTTTTGAATTTTAGTAAATACTAGAGTCAGTCCATCGCGTATTGAAATAATAGCTTCATCCGTTGGTTGGTTTATTATTGAATATTTTTACGCGTTTAACTTATGCTTCTCCCCAATTCTCGTCGCGTATTTTATTCAAATTTTCTTATATTCTAGAATCGAGAAAGATAGGAATTCGCGTTTTTTCTTTTGATTGTTTCAATTTTTTAATTGCATTACGCATTATTGCAATAATTTCTATCGTTACATTTAATTCTAATTGTTTAGCAGCTTTTCTGCTGCTATCGACCCTACATTTTATTGACACTTGTCGAATCGACCCTACATTTTACTGACAGTTGTGGAATCGACCCTACATTTTTTTTTTACGTGGAGGTAGGCCTACTCTATGTGATAAACAATTGGCAATCAAACGGTGTCTCTCCCTTTACATTCGAAGGATAATGTGTATAGGTATATAATGTAATTTCTTAGCAATTTGTTTTTGTAATTCATCCAAAGCGATATATTAGGAAATTAAATTAATCACTCAATGAGTATTAACATTAGATTGTTTCCTCGATATGGCCATGGTGGTCATCAGTGATGGAGTGCCTCAAATGTTTAGAATAATTAAAATAAAATAAATGTTTTCAACTAAAATTTTTGAACGTCATAGCTAGCTAGACATTATTTTCAATTGAAAAAAAAAATGATAAAGCATAATACTATAATCCTATGCTTAAAATGTATTTTCTTGTGGCCGCCTGACAGCAACCTGTAAATCTGACGCGACAGTGAACGTGTTAATAAGTAAATGTTGTTCAAATTATATCGTGTTTGATATCATTTTCATCAGAAAAATCTCACCAACATGTTAAAAAAAATTCCAGATGGAAAAAAGTAGTATTAAAGAAATTATATTTTTCTATTATGATTTGTCGAGCCGTGAAATCTCGTAAAGGAAACCGACTGGTGTAGCTTTACACGCTTGACTGACTGCGAGCGAGATAACATAGGTGCAGCAATGACGCAGCCTAGGCGTAGGACCATCTATACTGTCACTTGTAGAATCCAAAGTTACTGACTCTTGTAGAGAATTTACTGTATTCCGGATCTGGACAGATTTTGACATTTCTGGATCACTGCGAAACAGTTTAGACCACATATGGGCAACCCCCTATTTCAGCGAAGTTTGTCTTCAATCTTCGCATTAAATTGTCATGTCGTTCATTATATTATCAAATTTATGTAGAGCTTTATACCTTAGCATTATGTTATAAATATATGAAATATGAAGTAGCAGCTTGTTTTAATTCATTTAATATTCATTTATTTTATTTAATAATTTGGTCTGGCCCTTGACTCGGCGACAGAATGATAATTTGGCCCCCGAACTAGGAAAGGTTGCCCTTACTGCCCATTGCAGTAAGATCCTTTTTTGAATGATAAATCTGAAGATTTTTATGAACTTCCATTGTCATAATTAACGATGGAAAATACATAGTCCAAAGTAAGAATAAACTGTTGTAGGAACCGACGACGGAAAAATATTGAGGAGCCCAACGGGAACCGAACTCTGGACCTTCGGTTTACCAACCATTCCCTCTCTATTCTCCCTTGTCGGTTTCCTATTTGAGTATGAAGGCCCCGATACTACACTGTTTTAAAAAGTTTACTCTAGAGAACGAAACTTATGGAGCAACCTAATATTATATATATGAAGTTAATACCTGAATCAGTTGCTCGAGGGTCGCCCTAGCGCTACGTTGCTTCCAAACCCTCTGCCGTCCCTGGAATACGTTCTCCTGATGCCGAAGTGCCTCCCTCGCCCGCCTTACTGAATCCCTCTCGACGTGAATTCGGTGCCGGAAAAACTCCAGCTCCGAGGAGGCGTTCGCCGGTGCTAGAAAATCGAGCAGAATCCTTTTCGGTGTCATCCGACGAGCTCGTACACAGGTGGCTTGTGAAAAGCGGCGTGCAATAAAAGAGGTAACGGAAACGAAAAGAAAGTGAACCAAATAGAAGGTTGAACTTGGAACTATAGAGAAAGAAAAAGACAAAGAAGAAGAAGAAGAAATGGGGGGAGAACTAAAAGTAGTTGTGTGGTGCACTTACGAACAGCTGGAGGAAGAGTACAGGCCGTTTTGTTAGCCAAAGTAAAGTCTATAGAAGCCTGAGAAAATAAACAAACGAACGAATAATAATAGAAAAGATAGAGAAACGCGAAAATAATCGAGAGAAGTAAAAAAAAAGAAAAAGATAAAAAAGAAACTTTCATCTAGGTCTCGCGCGCGAGAATAACTGAAGCGTTTAAGCTGTATAGACGCTTGATTGTAGATTGTATACTGTGTTCGAACTACTGAAAGTGAACGTTCGATCAAATTTAAAAGTATGAAACAGATCCTGAAGAAATTCACCTTTGTCTTGGAAAGGATATCGCAAAATGTAGGCCGTTTCGTTGCTGGGTAATTGATCACCTAGATCTTCGAGCTTCTCCAGCTGTTTCCTGATGTTCTCCACAGGATTCTCGAAGTTGTTGTTGTTGTTGTGGTTGTTGCCCGCTGCTGTACTAGGTCTGTTGGCGGTGGTCGCTTTCTTCGTGAAATTCTTCTTCTTCTTCGTCAGATTCGCGTTCGTTTCGCTGGCGGTGGTCGTGTCGTCCGTTTCAAATCTCGCGGCTGTTTTAGCCACGGCTATGCTCTTCGGAAACCCCGTGTTCGCCTTCTGAGCGCTCGATTCTTCCGGCTGCTCGTGCGGTTCCTCGGGTTGCTGCTGCTGGTGCTGGTGCTGGTGCTGCTGCTGCTGCTGCACGCTGTTGGTCGGCTGTATCTCGTGAGGTTTGGCGTTGGTCGTCGTCGAGCTCGAGCGCGGGTTCCGTAACGGGGTACTGCGAGTACCGCGAGCACACGATTTAAGGCCTATAGCCAGAGATTAGGACGAATCGCATGAACGTGAGGGAGTACCTTCACAGTGTTCCATTATTCTTGCTTTCTCATAACATTTATGGAGATGTACATACAACGATGGGTCGGTTTTTGTTATTTACAAAGAGCCTGGTCATTAGGGATATGTACATATATGTACAATATAGATACACATACGGGGCAATTAGTGTGCTCAGTTATGGTGTGACAAGTGATACAGACTGTGAAGGTACTGGAACTAGTGAAAAAGGAAAATGGATGTGCAAGAAGACTCGATACAGGCTTCCCTCGAATAACACGGTGTTCAGTATTGTAAAGAAGACTGCAAGGTTAAAATGATGATGAATTAAAGATACTTCTTTCTCTGCACAGTCTAGAATCGAACGAAATTTAGCCGTGTTGTTCGGGTCAAATTCTTTGTACTGGTATATTAAATGAACACTCGATGCAAATAGGTACAAGAAGATCGTAAACGCGTGGACAGAACCATGCTTCTGACTGATTTTTTGTTAAAGTCATAGCACGTACAAGTACTTCAGAGCGCGATCCAACGTGTCAACCCTTTGCGATTCGGTTCGTTTCTCTGATTTCACGCGGCTTCCTCTTGTATGACGCCGCTATAACGGCACGACATCCTAAAATATGGCAATGAAAATACCGAAAGTCGCTCGAACAGGACTGTAGAAGAGCAAACGGTTGACTGGAACGGAAAAGTAGCAAAGCGAGAAAAAAGCTGGTGGCAGACTCACTTTTGTTCTGACGACTCGGTCCTCTCGGTTCTCGTCCTGGTGGACGTCGACCTCTCTGTCTCCGAAGCAGTGGTGTATCCCTCCACCCGTCTCCTTTTCTCGATCGCTGAACGACACTGCCTCTTCAGCTTCATGTACTTATCCTTCAACGCCACATACTTCTCTTGAAGAAGCCGTTTATCGCTGCGCATCTTGTCGAACTCCACGCTCTCTTGTTGAATAGCTCGCTCTGTCTGCCTTCTCGTTTCGTTCCCCACATCTCGCGCCAAATCCGCGCGAATCTCCTCCAGACGTTGATTGTACATTTCCCTGGTGAGATCCTCCTGAAACCGTGAATTCTCTTCAGTCAGTTGCTCCTCCTTTCGTCTCCCGCTGTGCTGCTAACGAACTATCTCTAAACAAGTGGGGCAATGATAAAATGTCCAGAGCAAGGTAGGAGAGACGTGGTATCTATACACATAAACGTAATTGCGAGTGTTTGTGAGTAAAATGAGATCTATAACGAGCTAACTAGCTATTGCGCAATAGAAATTCTTTCGTATGATATACATAACCTAGTATTCTTGAGAAATATTGAACGTTAAATTGGAGGTAATATTATAAGGCGTTATTCGAGAGAAAATAGAATCCCTGATATCGACGTTAAGTACTTAGAAGAATAGACAATGCGAGGTACTCACGTTCCTTCGAAAATCGCGCAGAAGTTCAGTTAGATGTTTCTCGTGATCGTCGGTGATCCTAGAAATCTTCTCCCTGTGTTGCATTCGTAGCTGGGTACGAAGATCCTCGCACTCCTTCTCCAATTCCTTCTTCATTGCCTCGATCCTTTCGGAATGCTGCTTGGTCAGCTCGAACTCGCTCAGTTTCGCCAGCTTCTCTTCGCCCAGGTCACGTTCATGCTCGCTTTCCAATTTTCCCATCTCCTGGTTCCGCAATTCCAGCAATTCTCTCCTTCTCTCGTCAAGTTCCGTCTTCAGATTCGCCAGAATTTCTTGCCTCTCTTTCTCGTAGCACACTTCCAATTCCGCCTTCACCTTCTTCAGATTCTTCAGCCTGGCCTCGTCCATTTCGGCGATTAACTTCTGGATTTCTCGTTCCTCCTTGAAAATAATGAAAAAAGTGATAGCGAATATATGGAAGATAGTAAAGAAATAAAACGGGAAAGAATACCTTCTCGACCATCTCGCATTTTAATTCCTCCAACTTGTCGCACAAATTCTTCTCCATTTGCTTCTTCTGCTCCGCGAAATTCTCCTCCAATTCCTTCTTCGCCTGTCCCAGCTTCTCCTCGAAGTCCTTCTGCAACGCGTCGATGTCCTTGTGATGCTCCAAGCTCAATCTAGTCTTCGTTTCATCCAGCTTCTTGCTCTGCTCCTGTTTCACAGCATTCTCGTAGCGTTTCTTACGAGAAAGCTCGTACTTCTGGTTGACTCGGGAAGAGTGCGACGTGTCGTCGTCGTCAGTCTGTTCGTCCTTCGAGAAATCCACTTTGGACGTGTTCTTTCGGCGGACTTCCGAATCAGTGGTATAATCAGTCTCACTTTTCGACACTAGATCGATATTTTTGATTTTATTGAATTTGCTAGTCGACGTGAAGTCAGGACTACTTTCTCTCGAGAAGCTCTCTCTGGACAAACTGTCTCTGGCCATCTGAAGACGATGATCCTTCTCAGCGACATTTTGGAGAACGAACCTAGTACGATGCTCACTTTCAGGAACATTTTGAACGATGAATCTCTTTCCTACAATTTTCGCGTCCTTCCTCACTGGAATCTGTTCCACTTTTTCCAACGACGAGCTGCTTCTCCCGATCTCATCTTCAGGTTTACCGTCTAAATCTACTTTGGTTTCGTCGTTGATGCTTTGGTTATTCGACTTTTGCGAGGAATGAATCCAGCCAGTGTCCCTGTTCGAAACAACTGCGGTTATTTGTACGTCCTGTTCCTCAGATTCCGACTCCCAGTCGTCTTCCGACCCCGAGTAGGTAAATTTGATATCCACTTCTTTCTCGATGTCGAACCTCACGCTTTTTCTCTCCTCGTCCACTGGTCTGTCATCTGTGAAAAATGAAATGAAATTAAACGGACAATGTCGAGACGACCGATCGATACTGTTTCAACAATGTTCTCACCATCTTCAGACTGTTTCTCTCTCAAGATCGACTTCAGCTTGTCTCCACCGACGTTTATAACTTCGTCAGGGATCATAACCGTTCTGAACTCGTCCAGTTTGCTCCCTTCGTGACTAGGAGTAGTATCTCTGCTTCTGTTGCTCTTCAGAAACATAGTTCCTCCACCGCTTATGGTCAACTCCTTCTGCTGACCGAACTGACTAGGATGCTTCTCTTTGTCGAACTTCTCAGACTTCTCCGATCTAGCTAGAGTACTGACACTGAGCTTATCGATGTCTATGATATTCTCCTCGGAGCTGAATTTACTAGACAACTGTTCCCAATCCTTCTCATGCCTGGGACTGAGAGATTCCGACCTCTTCAGCACCTCCTTCAAGTCTATCTCTTGCTCTGGCGTCGTCGCTGTAGGTGTACTCGCGGCACTCGTCGAACCAGCCATCTCCAGGATTTTCGGGCACTCGTAGAATTTCGGATCTTGGAACTTCAGCTTAGTATAGTCTCTGGAAGCTCTGTTAGTTGCCAGAGGATTATCTATCCTCGTGTCATCTCGTTTCGATTGTTTCTCTTGGGTTATTCCATCCTTCCTCCTTCCTCCGACGATCTTCTTCAACGGTGTCAACGGTGTCAACGGTGTCAACGGTGTCAACTTCGTAGGAATCCTGGTGGACACTGTGTTGTTCTTAGCCGCGTGTTTCGAGGTTTCCTTGGAAGAGGAGGTCTCCTTAGGCAGAGTTGCTTCTTCGTGTGACTCGAGGTCCTTGGTCGTTGTCTTAGAATCCTCTTCTGTTGAGCGAAAAAACTATAATACTGTACTTCGTGTAGCGTTTCGAAAGCGAGGGAAAGCTCGAACGGGGGGTAAGAGAGTCGATATTTGCTCGAAGGATCAGAGAAAAGCGCGTAAACTTTTTCTCGCTCGCGATGACCCTCTCGAGAGGGGCGAGGGGGGTAAAGAAGGCGACAGTGTCAACGTTCTCTCGAGAGCGAGAGTCAACGACTGTTTCTCTCCTCGTCTCTTTTCCACTCTCGACGCGGAGATAAAAGGGACAGCGATGAAATGGATAAGAAAATACGCTTAAAAGCCTAAAACGAATTATTATGTAACAGCTAGAAGTGCTCTTTCAAGTTCCTTTCTCGAGCGTAGCTTTCGTGTCTCTCTATGCATATTCATATTGTTTGATGGAAATTCTAAAAAAAAAAAAATATCTTTTCGATACTGCATCGAATTTCTTGCTCTGATTCACATCGTTTCACAGATAAAGCACGTCGTATTACGATGTGAGAGTGACATTTGTCTCGTGCAGGATAGTGTATGTACGTATGCCTACACGAACTCAGAAAATCGTTTTCGTGTCAAAGTGGATAACGAATAGGTAACGATGTATGTACGTCCCGGTGTACATGGCCACATTGGTACATTCCGTAACAGGTGATACGACGAGGAGAGAGGGATGGGGGTTGCTTATAGACACTCTACCCTGCAATTTTCGATCCGTGCGTTCAAGTTCGTTCTCGGCGGTGGACGTGCAAAGTTCATATCCATTTCTGCGAATAAAAATCGTGGAGAATTTTAAGCATCGTCGTGAATCTCGTTTAATGGCGAAATCCACCACAATACCGAGGGGGGGAGGGAGAGAAGGTTACCCCGGGAGAATCCTCGACGCGGGGAAGTTTAAAAAAACTCCGCTCTTTAGACTACCGTGCCTTTAATCTTCCGTTTAATTCCAGGCGTGAAAACGAGAATGCCAAAGGGAAAGAACTGCCAACAAATATTGACTTTTCGCTGCTGTATGAAACCAGCTGAATGCATCGATGCGTGCGTACTTTCGATACTTGCCAACATTTCTGGATATTTTAGAGATATGTTAATCTATCAAGGGGGTAAACCGACCTTGGATGTCTGAAAATAAGTAAAGTTTGGGAATTTTATTTTCGTAGGTAACTGAAGTAAAGTTTTCATGGTAAACGAAAAGTTTCTTTTTTTGGAAGATACAAACGTAATTTTCAAAAATAAACGCGTTACAAAATTGCAGAGTTGTTGAGAAACCTGTTCTAGTAAATATTAGATTGTTCGGAAATAAATTGCGGTTTTCTGTTATGTCATATTTAGGGCTTTTCTATACTATATATTTTGAATTTACGTTTATCAAGTAATATACCATTTGAACGCGTAGATGCCGCTCTATCATATAAGCGATACACTTTTGTTTTTTACCGTCGTTTGTTCTGAGTATAACTTAAAAACGTAACAATGGACAAGAAACAAATTCGTACCATATTTTTATATGAATTTAAATTAGGACGTAAAGCCGCGGAAACTGGCCGCAATATCAATCATGTATTCGGTGAAAGCACAACTAATGATTATAATGCATAAAATGTTATTTGTAGAACAAGCAAGTTTGGTAAATCGTAAGGGACCAATACTCCTACACGATAACGCCCGCCCGCACGTATCACAATTCACGATTAGGAAGACACACGAATTGGGTTGTGAAACATTAAAACACCCTCCTTATTCCCCCGACTTATCCCCTACAGATTACCATTTTTTTAAACATTTGAATTACTTTTTGAGGGAAAAAATCTTCCGCGATGAAGAGGATGCTGTAAATACCTTCGTGGAATTTATTAATTCTAGAACTCCTGATTGTTATTGTAACGGAATAGGAACTCTTGTAAAACGTTGGAAAAAGTGTATAGAATCTAATGGAAATTATTTCGATTAAATAAATTCATTCTAAGAAAAACTACGCGTCATTAAATCTCATGTACAGAAACCGCAATTTATTCCCGGACAACCTAATAGAATCGATTGCTGGCCGCTATTGCCGGCGAAGATTGGAACGTATGAAATAAAAAATTCTATTTACTTATAAATAAAACTGTATTGTCTACAAGGTAGAGTAGAAATTTTTCGAAAATTATAATTATCATAGAAGAGGGAAAACCACATTTTATAAAATATTAAATAATGGACATATCGAAAAAATCGTATGCTACATTGTAGATAATACATTTCTATTTATAAATCAAAAAGAATTTTTGGTTCCTCCTGAATTGATGTTCTAACAGAAGGTGTTTCGCAATAACTCCTCCATTTTGTACTATTTTCACTTTACAAAAATTGCAAAGAAAAGCTGAAAGTTACATTCATATCCTTCGAAAAAATTGAAATTTTGCATTGAGTAATTACTTACGAAAAAAATTCCAAACTTTACTTACTTTTGAAAGCCTCAAGGTGTACCCTCCACAAGGGGTCAATCTAGTAATCAGGCCTTAAAAAATCGATTTTTCATTTGCATTTGGTAGAAATACAAATCTTCAAGAATGTACTTTCGTATTTCGGCTTTTACAGCCATTTACGGCAATATCTAGCTCATCTCTACCTGTTTATATCGCATTATCCCCTTCTGACTTGAAGTAATATAGTAGTATAACCCTTTTTAATGTAACTGTGTAGTGCAGTGGTGTGTCTCAAGTGAATAAATATGTGCTGGCATTGTCGATTAGTCGTAAGTGTATATATATATCAGACAAAAACAGTACACGAACTTTAAACGCGTTTTTCTTGAAACGTTTCTCTGTTTAACTTGCGAAAGTAAAATAAACAAAACTGGCTAGCTGATCTCTTTGCAATTTTCACACGTTGTTCTACATATCATTAGCTTTCGCCGATACCAGATTTACATTGCTAAGTTGAAAATTTCATATCATTTTGCATCGTAAAACTTAAAGAGGAATGGATAATTTCGATATTTGAACTTCGAATGCGCGTCATTTTGTCAAACTTAGACCTGCATGGCTAATTCTGGTACCTGCGATAACGGTACTCGAACTGATCAACAATCTTTCCAATTTTTCTGTTTTCAAGCAGTCTGCGAGCTGAAATCAGTTCCGCCAACGAGGCATCTTCTTTTAAAGGCGCTATCTCTACCTTCAGATATACCATTGAACAAACAATCGAATGGCTATTTAAAAAATTGTTTTGCATGCTCGATAAGTGTCTTGATAAGTGAAAAAGGTTGGCGTTCTTGTTCGTTCTATCCGCCGAAAGAAAAAAAATCCTGAATATTGTCAAAATTTTTCGGCGTGATTACTAGAATAGCCCACTAAAGATACGTTTCGTTTCATACCTAACACTAGGTTTACGGACATTTCTTATATACCTGTCTCTACGGACACACGACAAATTGGCCGCACGTTTTCTTTAAAAAACAGTATTATACCATATTAACCCCTTAACCTATGAATTTCTTTTTACTATGCATCCAAGCGTCTGTCATTCAGTGTTCCAGTACTGTATCAGGTAACAAAAGTTTATCTGTTACAGATTAATTACATTTAGCAATTCTCAGTGTTACAAATTCAAACGAAAGTTAGGATTACGATGAACTTTGCTTACTGATATAACTATTTTTCTAATATCCTGACTAGAATTTCTGTCACGAGTCTGACTCGTTGTCATAGGTTGATAATATGTATTCATATAAAATTTATAACAAGCACAAGCTTCTCTAAGCTTTCTCTATGCTCATAGCATGCTCACCTCTAAGCTTTTCCTCGCGAAATTCGAAACGCGCCAAAAGGACGCGTCACGTAAACCTAGTGTCAAACACTGACAAGTGCAAGAAACACGTGCGTGAATTATGCAACTACGTACGTAACAGTTTACCATGAAAATCGCAATGTCGTGGTTCAGGTTTGACATCGAATCGCCTCGGTATCACTGCCAAGACTGTATGCTCTCGGTGAAATTCGAGCCGGTTACAAAAGCGTCAAGATCAGGCCAATATATCCGCGTGAGCGACGATTTATTATTCCCCCCTCGGTGTACCGGCGACAAGGCAACAATCCGCGTACGATGAACGCCGACGCGATAATTGGACGGATCTAGCTACGTTCAAGCAACTATTACGTACTTTCACGAGCGAGTGCACCAGCACGTGAGTGCCTTAACGAATGCCACGCACGGCTATGCATACGGCTCGAAAGAGTTTCGAGGGCCCTTTTAAAGCGGCCCGCCGCCCGCCCATCCGATCGAAGGAATCGCGCGACAGATTCGCTCGTGTGTAACTCTCTCTATTGCACTCGAATCGGCCACGATGAACGTCGAGAGTTGAGACCTTTAGCCCTCGGTTCGCTGCCTCGATTTTACTTTCCACGAAAACAATCGGTCCTCGGACGTGAACGTGACGAACTTTGACGAAAGAGATTTCAGCTGGGTATTATGATAATTGGTAAATGCACACACACACACACACACACCGAACGACCAATCTCTCGAAACGAGATAAAAGATCAGTCTCTGGTCGCGATCGGCTCGAAGCTAAGGATAAAAGGAAGGGTAAATAGAAACGTGGCGGGATCCGGGAAACCATCGGTGGGCTCTTTCTCTTTCTCTCTGTCTCCTTCTCTTTCTATCGGTACAGAACTCGTGACAGAATTATCGGTCGTGTTTATTATGTAAAATCGCGACGTGTGGGTCTCGTGAGATAAGATTAACGTGACCATAACCGTAATCGATACAACATGTATAAGTGAATAATTAATAAAAGCGGAGGATCGTGATTCTATCGCGTTCCACGTGTGCACACGCGAACTGGTTCGGGAAGATTATGTAAATGTACGAACGCTGACCGTAAACACGTAGCTTTTTCGTAGCTGTGCATTACGTAGCGTTACGTAAATGAAGAGAGAGAGAGAAAAAAAGAACGAATAAGGAAAAGAACAAACCGAGTATGTATACCGTAGGCAGTTTCGAGCTCCGCGGTCGGGAAAAAGAAAACGAGACGGTGTGCAATTGTGCAAACTCGATGCCGCAAGGTCAAAAGTGTATTCCTGGTTTTACGTAATCGGTGCATGAATCGGCCGAGTGTGTCGCGTGCTGCGCAGCGATACGTCGTCATCGAGAGATGCTCGAAAAAAAAAAAGAGAAAAAGACAACAACATTCGATCGGTGGAAATGAAACGACGAATGGTGGGCGAAACAATTTTCGTGCTGAAACGACTAAAAATATACGCGTAATTCATGTCTCCGAGCCAGGTTGGCGGTCGATTGCCAAATCGGTCCTTGAAATGTCGCAGCTTGGCAAAATTGCGTGGACCGACGGGATGTTTCTAACGAGAGGAACGTGTAATACGGTCGATGATCGTTTCAAATCTTGGCAATCGGTTAGCAAGAAACGAACAGGTGTTTTACGGAACGTCGTTTAGCATCTGTTGCTTTTCTAATCGGTTCGCGTATCCGTTGTTGATATCCACACTTTGGACTATGCACCTTTCGCGAACAAAGGGTAATTAAATTGGAAATCATAATCGGTGCTAAGCTCGGACGATTATTCATTAGGAGATTTTTAAGCAGATACACCTATCTTATCTTGTTTACTTGTTACATTCACGTCGATAAGTCGTTCGAAAAGATACTAGCATTCGGATGAACCGCTATCGAAAACGGTGTTATCGAGTGACAGTCCGATTCGTGGAGGAAAGAAACGCTTCGCACTGAAAAGTATCGTAACACGAAAATCGTACGACAAACAGAGAGAAAGAAAGAGAGCAAGTAGTACAACACACTTGTTACACATTCGCAGTGCGAGGTTCAACCCTTTGCACAACGACATCTCTTGAAAGAAAAACAGACAGCAATCACCACGCTATTACGTTTCGATGATACGATCTTTTATACTTTATTCATCCATCATCGTCTACAATTACATATACAAAAAACCCGAGTATACTTGGAATAAAAAAATATTACATTCGTGTATCGTTCTGCGAATCAGTCTTCTCATCAAATTCTCTCGATACTAGATCATCTAGTTTCTACATCTAGACTAACAGTGCGCTGAGGAAATGTTACAAAAAACCAAAAAAAAAAAAGAGAAAGAAAGAAAGAAAGAAAGAAGCGGATGATGCATCGGTTTAATCAGTCTCAGTCTCTATCAAGCGCAAAGTGCAGCCGAGCGATATCGTTTCAAATGTGTACACGTGTGTGTGTGTGTGTGTGTGTGTGTCTGTATGTATGGACGCGTATGTATCTATACGTGTACAAAAGGTGTGTCTGTGTGCAAAGGGTTAATCCTATATTTTCCATTCAGCCGTAAACACCAGGCAATCCGTACCGATGCTCATTTGCCTGGCGTTGCTAGCCCTGGCTTCCTCGACCATTGCCTTGTGCACAGGATCCAGGGGATGCTCCCAGGAGGTGGTTCCAGTGGACACCTGGTAATAGTACCAAGCACCACTCGCCTCGTGGAAGCACGGCAGCCATCCCTTAGGGAGGGCCGCCATAAGGCCCTTCCTGGCCAGGTCCAGAAGGTGTGGTTCTGCATCAGGGTCGATTCCCAGTCGTCTCGCATACTCGAGCACCTCTGAAAACACAGTAACGCGTGTACGCTCCCATTAGCTGATTAGAAATACTGGCCGGTAGACGGAAGTCACGTTTTCTCGCGATCCATCGAGATTATTAATTCGCTTGTTGGAAACTGAACGCGCCGTTTCCATCGCGCATCGACACGAGTGTATACGCGTACTTATGTAGAAGAGGTAAGAGTACAAGTACGTAGAGATTTTCACGATGCCACGTGAAAAGGTCAAAGTCTCGGTGGAGTAGAAAGGAAAAACTTGCTCGTCGAGTATTTTTTATTCAGTAGCATTGTTCGCGAGATGAAAGGAGAACGCGGCAACAACGGCGAACTTCTTCCTTCTTTTTATTTTTTCTTGCTTTTTTGTTCAGCGACGAAGGATGGTAATTTTTAAACTGGTGTTGGGTTATAAATACTAGAGCGGAGATAAGTGGCGAGGAAAAGTATTTATACCGGGCTGGTTGAAAGGAACGATTTCAAGGTTCTACGGTCGTGCGCGACGCCCGTTCATCGATTATAGACCAGGTGGGAAATACACGTGGCGGCGACGCGGAACTGTTTCTCTGGAAAATAGGGGACGTCGAGGAGCCTTTGCGCGTTCTACGTGCTACTACCATCGTCTCGTTTCAAGGTAAAGAGTACTACTGCCATTACCGAGGAAATTACGACTCACGTGACGAATTAACCGATAACGTTCGTTTCCTCGTCAGTCTAGCAAAAACTGTTCCTCTTGCGTTTGTTAAGTAACGCTTCGAATGGTTGGCGTTGAATTAATTGGACGGTAGCGTGTGCCAGTCACCTGAGCTCGCAGGTAAAGAATCCGAAATTAGACGGCCGTAATGTCGCCAAAACAGAAGCGTGAAGAAGAAACGTCTGACGACAGATAAGGGAATCAATCTCTCGACGCGTTAATTCAGCCGTTCCGTTTAATTAAATACCTCATTTATTAGATCGCGTCCGATCACGCTTCTGGTTATAAATAATTTACGCTCGATCTATTAAAAGATCCTTCCTTCCTTGACATCGATTAAATTCATTCCAGCTACCGCAAAAATTCTGTTCGAGCGCAGCTGAAAAAGCAGATATTCGCAATATCATGCAAACCTAAGCGTGCAATTAAGAAGTCGTGATCTTGAATCTTCAATGGAGGCAAGCCGGAACGTTTCCGTGTTCTTAGGAAGAGTGAATCGCGGCGACGTGACAGCGCTACACAAAAAGGCCGATTTAAAATTCCATCATGGAAGCGTTTGACAGGTGGCTCGAGGTACAGGGGTAACCGCCACAACATCTGTCTTACGCGCGGTGGAGGAAATTTCGTAGCCACGATATGTAGCAACGAGCGTAAATTTCGCGGCTGTGTCGAGGTTCGTGTTTCGACGAAATAAAATTGCAAGTGAAACTTTCCACCTAATGTTCGGCCGTCTGGCGAATATGCTCCTGCGAAATCTGGCTAGTGGTACAGATAGCAAGGGGGGAGGTTCTCGAGGCTTATGACAAAACTTTCGCCGCACTGCGGATCCTATTGATTTTCCTTGCCGCGCTAGGCTACGAGCTCAGTGCTCCCGTCCAACCATGGTGTAAATAAACAAGGAAACTCACCACCGAAACTGTTCAACCCTTTCTCTCCTTTCACCTATGACTTTTCACCTCTTAACCCCATCTCGTCAATTTTTTTCATTTTTCCTCCCTAGATCGTTTTTTTTTTCACGCTCACCACTTTCACAGCTTTGAGCAATTATTGAGATTTTCCTGTACAGTCCCCGATAATTGCAATTTTTGCTAATTGGTACTGCGGAAAGAAAAACGAAAAAACAAATTCATACGTATGCGTGAAAGTTTGCTTGGTCAGGAATGGCGGCTGACAGAAGTCACGAGTGTCAGGACCGATAAGAAGCACAATTTCCTTAACTCACGAACAAAGAACCAAAGAACTTCTCAATTGCAATTATACCTCCACCTTGTTCTTTCGTCGTATTACTAAATGTTTCGACACATTCTGCGATCTTTCCTCTGAACAGCTAATTAACCCTATAGTACTCGAATTCACCATCTGCCCGAAGGAGAAACCTCAACGTACCGTCTAACTGAATAAAATGGAAACCTTGATCGAGGCCGTGACCTCTTTCGAATCTTTCCCATTTTCAGGAATTAAGAAGCCTGAGTAGTAAAAGGGCGGCGGAACCGAGGGATGACAGTGTCGGTGGCTAACGAAGAAAACCACCCGGTGCTACATCGATCGACAGAGCAAAGTGGCAAGAAGAAGAGGGACACTATGGAAGAAACGGTCGAATAGTCTGACGATGAGAAAAAAGACTCGCGGCTTTTTTTCGTTTTCTTTTTCTCTTTTTTCTTTGTCCACGTACCTTTGTGCGACGGATGCGACGTCTCGTCAAAGACCTCCCTGCACACGATCGAAGCCGCGCTCTCCTGAGAAATGCTCATGCTAGCGCGAACGGACAGCCGGGCCCCGGGACGCAGGACGTTCACATAACGCGGCGAACATGGACGTGTCTAGACCGTGGACAGAGCACGGGCGAGTCGCGTAGGCCGGGAGCCGTCATTTTTCCAGCGGTAAAACGACGGACGCGTGCACGATGAGAGGTTTCGCTGGGGCGACGAGGCCCGTCCGACGACAGTCAACGTTCAATCCTCACGACTTGAACGTGGGCGATGTGGAAGGAGGAGCGACGAACACGAAGCGTGCAGCGCCCCCGGTAGTCTGACCCCGAACTAGGCCAATGATAAGGGAACGAGTAACAGCCGGCGGCAACTGTCTTATCGATTAATCGAAAGCAACGGCAGCGGCGATGTGCTGCCTGCCGTTCTTGTTGGCAGCGCGCGCGGGAAATACGCGCCGATGCGTATACACGTTCTACCTGTGTTTCTCCTATCATCTTTTCCTCCTTCTTCGTTTCCTTTCTCTCTTTCTTTCGTTTTTCTCTTCCTTTCTATCCTTCTTTTTCTGTGGGATTCTAGGTTGATTCGACGAGAGTGGAGAATTGGAGTGGAACGCGTCGTTTTCTGGAGAGCCCGAGAGGATGAGATGACCTCGCTATATTCTTCGTCTGCTGCTGCTGCTGCTGTTGCTGCTACATTTCCGTGTTCGAGCTTCTTTCACCGGGGAAATGAAATTTTGTATCTGCTCTGGTAATGATTTGATGGATTGTTCCGGATGTGATTCTATGTGACCGGTGAAACTGGAGCACACGGTGAGCGCGCGCGCGCGCTCTTACCTTTTCTTCCTTTCTTTTACACCGCCGTTCGTCGTGGATAATTTGTTGCGTGATTAAGCGAAGGAATGTACTCGTCGAATGGTTTTTTGCTATTTTGCGGAGGAGTTGAACACGGTGTGTTCTTGAAATATATTAATGTGCCGGATTATGTGGAACTCTTTATGCAGTATTTAGGTATTCAGCGAATACAATGAAATATGAATGTTTATTTATGAATGGATGAATAATGGATCGCGATTTCGTCGCCTCCGTGCTGTCGATTGTCCTTGACGGTAGCTGTTTTTAAGAAAGAAATTATTTTCTTGTACAGATTGTTCTTCGAGACGGTTATTTATGTAATTCGAAAGCAACTTAGATGGATTGCTTGAAAAAAAAGGGAAAGGAACTCTACGAGTGTGGTGATTTAGAAAAGGATATCAATCAATAAACGTACATAAATGGAATTTTTTCTTTAAATAAAGGAATTTCTATGAAAATAATTTTTTTTTGTCGATTCCTATGAAAATGCTGTGATTATTTTCACGTGCTTGCATAAATTTAAAGATCTTCCATGTTTTTTATTTTATCGATCATCATCGAAAACCTGGGGAAACGATTGCAGCGCCACTAGGTTGACCTCTGTATCACGTGTTCATATTTCCCTAGAAAAAGTTAGATTCCTTTTTTACCAACGATATAGGGGAATTCTTGGCTCAGATGATGCAAAAGTTTCCTCTAGAGAACACGCACGTTTTCGAACGAAATCGAAAAATTTTTATAGAATTGTGGACGTATATTTTTGGGGATTATTTTCTGGAAAAGATTGCATTAATTGTGTGTCAATTACTATGATTGTGTAAGATGTAAAATTGTAAGAAAGTATTCGTTACATTTGAAAGCCCTCAGCAGAGATGGCGCCAACATATGTTTAGCTACCCCTAAATTAATCTCGTTTGTAATAAACGGCAGACAACCTCTTGGTAAATTATTTTATTGCTAAATACATGAGCTCTGCAAATTACATCAAGCCTTAATCACCATCATTCAATGTTTAATATTTACATACTTAAAGCGCTTACCTATTCAGATTTATGCAATATGCGACGCTACATTTCGAACTCGTTATACGAAGTATAGGAATATAACTTTATGTGCTTTTCTCTGTAGTATCAAAAGAAAAAAAAAAAGAAGAGTTTTAAGCGTTCTTTTATTGTGGTAAAAATAACAAATTTTTATGAAATCTTGATCTCTATATGAAATTTATTATTGCAAGTCAAATCTCATTACCGATTTTCTTAAATAATTCTAATTTTGTGAAAAATACCTCAGACGAATTATAAACATTCGACTGAAACTTCGGTGATTCAAGCTACTTTGAAATTCACGAATACAATTTTGAAACGGTAAAAAATGCGAAATTTGCAGAAATTAGCAATTCCAAGTGCAATTAGTACATTCGCCGCGTTCGAAGAGAGATAATTTGCAATTAACATTTGCATTATCAACAAGATAAATCGTTCTCTGTGTTTCGTCCTTCCTTCGAGAATAATAATCATTCAACGATATACCAAGAAATTCTCCCATCGAATGTACAACAATCTTCCCAAAATTCAGCTCGCTGAGGACACTTTTCACCTTCGAGCTTGTGAAAGAATTCGCGTTAAAAAAATTCACCGAAAACAATTCTGCAGTCTGAAATGACATTCGATTCGTTTCACCGCCGTTCCCAGCAGAAATACAAAATCCTAAGCGACAAATCATCGTACCACAAGGAAAGTTGCGCCGAGACGCATTCTACTTGTCGCTCGGCGAAATAAGGACGACAAACGTCGAAATCCTTCAGACACGAATCATCCCTATGGAAAGAAGCACTCGTTCACCTTGGAAAACGTTTCAAAGACACAGTTGTTCGACGGAAGACTCGTATTTTCAGCATCTCCTCCCCCCAATTCGCCGCGGTACCAGTTACGCGAGCATAGAGTATACCGCTCGGTCGCATTTTCCAGCAACAGCGAAAATAATGATCGAGCATCGATTGGGACATTTAAATTTCACGCTCTATAGAAAACAACGAGGACCTGCGAAACGCCGGTATTAACGTTAACGACGCCAGGATTCGGCCAGCATTTCGTCGAACGCGAAAATTAAATGATAATGATATCCTACGCCGACGCCGCGTGAAATACTTGCGGCCTCGAGCCGGGAACATTTATTTTTTCCTCTCTTTGCCCTCTCCCACTCTCTCTCTCTCTCTCTCTCTCTCATATTTTTACTCTCTCCCCTTTTCTCCATGCTTTCGTTCTCTGTCCACCCTTCGTCCCTTTCCACCGTGCGTTTTTTGTTCTGTAAAAATCCTCGTTAACTCGAATCACGATTCCCGCGCATTATATGAAGTCGGTACCGACTTTCCACTTTTCCCGGGCTAAATAAATCGTTAGAGGTGGTTCGGTAGCCCGAGCGCGGGCTAATGGCGTTCCACTTATTATTCCTCGACGCGTGTACCCGCCGGAAACCGGGGATTAATCAACGTTCGAAGGTGAGGCAACCGATGACACCATCGAACGGACACATAATTGACAGGCTTCCCGCGATACAGCCGGCTCGAATCCGCCACTTGGATTCCGCCGGGGCACGGACAAAATGGCTGAAATACGCACCACCGCGGCAAAAATCTTCTCCGACGCTTTTTTCTCTTTCGTACTTCGTCCACGGAGATAAAAAGAGTACGGCAGCAGCGGCGAGAGCAGACTGTGTAAATAATACCGCGATATACAGGGTGAACCGATAAGAATTACCGCCTCGAAGATCTTCGGTATCGCGAAAGTAGACGAAACATTTTTCAACAAATCTACCCAAATTTGTAGAAGTCTACGGGTGTACTGAAATAGTATAAAAGTGTCAAATAATATTCAGCGATTCTAACTAATAGCTAACTTTCCAACGCATCTTCCACGCTATGCGGAATTGAATATCTGCGGAGTGAAGGAAGTAAATGGAAAATTTTTCCAATGAGAGTTGTTCGCTGTGAAACGGACCATCGTATCTGGTCGTAATAATTATCTTTCTATGGGTGCAGTCGCTGAAGAGACCTGAAGATCATCCCCCTCTTCTTTAATGACGTGCCATGTTGATCTTATTTGTTTGTTAATGACGACCCTTAAGGTGAATGCAGAGACTTGTGACAGATCAGCCAAGGCCGTGGAAGGTTGATGACATTGCTACTGCTGACTGAATTGATCTTTAACGAAGTCAGAATTTATCGAGGCACATGTGCCTCGGTGACTTTAACTGACATTGTGTTGTAGATTTTTGTGTTGGTCTTAGAGGCTGTTGTTAGTAAATAAATAGAAAAGCAAGGTTGTCTTTCATATCTCTTCAGCGACTCTACCTGCGAAGCAATCGTTACAACCATACGACGACTTATTTCATGCAGAACAATTTTTAATGGAAGAATGTTTCCCTCACTTTCATGGTTCCGGAGATATTCTTATTAGTCCACCGTGTGTAGCAATGCTACGTCAGTTTCAAGTCGTATTTTCGAACTTCACCATAGAGACAACAGACTGAGTCAAAATGACCCATCGACAACTTTCCACAAAAAATGAAAGTTCGACACCGGTAAGTGTCATCGTTCCTAACTTTCCCACATTATTTTCTGCTGGTATACTTCTACTCGTATCGATACAAATCTAATTTTCCAATCACGTTTCACCCAACAGAAAGATTCACTTTCGCGAAGTCGCCGATGGGTCTTTTCTGACCCGACCGGGCGTTCTAGCGTTAAAAGACGAGAATTATTACAGCAAACGAATCTGTCGAAAAATACGCCTGTCGCCTCTGTTCGTATATTATAATGGTACATTAGAAAAATCGCACAATGCAAATTGTTTTGTTCGAAGAGAGCGTTCCTTTCTCGAGCCGTCACCCGAGTAGAAACCAAACACTGCAACAACAAAAAGATCATTACGGGCTCCTCTAAATCGTAGCTGGACGCATAAAAAAACAGAGAGAGAGAAAAGAAAGTCGCACAATGGGAGTAGCGATCGGATGAAGGCAGAGAAAATCCGTTACATGGCCACGATGGGAGAAACGTAACAACCCGAAAAATCACGTACATTACCCGGGACAATAAATTCTATTGGTCGTTAGACCCTCGATGTTCACGCTGGGGGATCCCCTAATCCTGTCCTAACACCGTAATGTCGTTACCTTGTTAAATAAATGTCACTGCAGGAGGGGTTGTTCGGGGCTGGCCAGTCGGTCTACAAAAGACCAACCCCTAAAAATTGGGCCAACGTCCGTACAGCTCAAAATGGTGGATGTACGCGGCCGCCTGAGAAAAGAAGAGAGGCCAGACAAAAGAAGTGACGTTCAAAACGACTCTGCAATCTTTCCACGGCAATGGCCGATTGCAACCTAACCCCCGTCAGAACGAACGGTTCGTATCGTTTTTTTCAATCACGAGATAATCGCGTGTTGATGAAGTATGGAACCGAACGATTGCACCGTTTGCAATAGGCCTCACGATTCCGATCTCACGGCTCGTTTCTGGTGAACCTCGATCCTTCTGTCATCGGGGATCTTTCGTCGATATGAGCAAATATTTACCGGTAGGAATTCTGTGAATATTTCAATATCCTCCGCGATGGATGCTATTTCTCGTTTTCGCGCGGATTGCTGGAAACGGTTGAATTCTGTTAATTCTTCTATCTGCCCTCTGATCGATGAAGTTTTTCGTTTGCTTCAGGATCGTTGGAGATAATTGCAATTATTTCCCTGTATCGGTGTTGACAAGTGACTTGTTAAAGTTGAGGTTACTGTTAATAAGTTTCTAAGATGTTTAGTAACACTTTCCGTTACTGAATGATTATTTCTTCAGAATTATAGCATCTAAAGAAGTTTTGACTAACCGCTGGTTATTATTAACGAGTGTCGTTGAATGATTGATACAGTAGGTACGTATTTCACGGTCTATGAAATTTCCGTGTAATTAGAATATAGACGAAATTTTGTAGGAATAGGAAAGAAATGTATTTTAATATTTGCTACGTTCAGAAAAGTACGATACTTTTGTGTTGTACCACGAATTACACCGTTACAAGTGATCGTTATTTCGACTACAATCTACCTGAAGGTTGATTAAACATTCCGCGAGAAATATCAATGCAAACGACGAGGTGCTGTGTGATGAAAAGTGTGAAAAGTGTCACGGCTAAATATTTAGCGAGAGGCCTAAAAGTAGCGAAGAAATGCGCCATTGCGACGGCAAGCGTTATCCGTGAATGTGATCTCTTGGATTTCACTTCACCTTCTTCCACGTCTCCCTCGAAATTCAGGAGTGCTATAGAAATTTACAACGAAGTTACAATTATAACCGGTAACGATAATTTCTCGTTTCGAAATAGCAAAACGTGAGAAACGTTTCGCAAAGTGGGTAGGTGTATTCACTTCGAGCAATTCACTCTGTGCGCTTGGAAAAAAACTGCTGTTTTGCAAATATTCATCCGACGAGTGTTTTCACAGCTTCGACAGTGATGCAAGTCGATGATTATCGGCGACGTCGGTTTTTCACGATTTCGAACAACAACGCGATTCTTCGTTCATCCGGTCGAGATGCTTATCTGAAATTTACGTGCACCTGGTAACAGATGTTTTTCATATGAACGACAATCGAGATCAGTATCTCTGTATCCTTTGTTTGACTCGTCGTTTGATATTCATTCGATAACGAACTAGACAGTTTCATGAATTTATCCGAACCTGATAATACCGGTGCGTACGTCAATAGACAGCGACGCTGTGGCGGTGAAAACAATGAAGAAAATCTGTCTTTTCTCTCTTGAGTGTGCGAAATTGAATTTCATCACCGAGTAGTGTAATAGAATCATCGTCGAATTTAGGAGTCTGTAACCGCAGAACGAAAGGTGAATTGGTTGAAAATAATTGTCAAACTGAAAACCACTTGGCTGTGCTCGCGAAAAATTAGGACGATTAAAAGATCCCGCAGAATAATTCTTCTCCTCGAACTATGGAAAATTGAATGGCAAAGGGCGAGAAATTTAATAGAACCATCATCGAATTTAGGCATTGTGAGGCAAGAATCCATTCTGAGCGCATTGAAAACGATCGCCGTCTGAAGACCACTTGCCAGTACCCTCGATCTAAGCATCAGCGCTGAAAAGCACCGTCTCCAATCTCCACCCTCGATAATCCTTTCCAAGCATCGCCGTTTCAACGCAACCGGCGAGGCCCAAATAGACGAGAAACCTTGGGCGGCAATTATGCTCGTCAGGTGTGAAAACGGGCGATACAATGAGGAAGAGTCTAGAAAGAAGAGCTGACGACGACGGCGGCAGGATCCTCCTTGAGGCTGTCAGGACGAGCGGCAGACCACAGGAAGGCCATTAGCACCGTATCAACGACTCAAGGGCAACAGAGATAGAGGTAGAGATAGAGAGAGCGAGAGAGAATGAGACTTTAGGTCTAGCCTTTAAGCGCCATTTTGCTTTTCAATTTTCAGTTGCCGCAATGCGCGCCACCCCCCTAGGCCTAAGAGAATCGTCCGCCCGCTACTGTCACTAATTCCTCAATGTTCTTTTCTGCGGGGTCTAATGCCAGCTGGAGGCTATGCGGCTGCCAAAGCCAGGATATAATGCGCGGAAGAGCAGGGGGAGGACGGTGGCGGAGGGTGGAAAACGAAGGAAGCCGCGTAGCACACGCGTGTGGACTTACGCTCACCCACGCACCTAACGTACGTAAACACACACGTGCACGTAGATAGAGAGAGTGAGTGAGAAAGAGAGAGAGAGAGAGAGAGGCCGGCGGCCGAAGAGAAATTTTACAGCGCGACAATCCACAAGGTACGAGAAAATAATTGCAAGTTCCGTCAGCGACGAGCTGCGAGGGTGGTTCTGGGAGGCGGAAGGGGGAGTGCAGGGTGGTAGGAACGGGGGACAGAGACGGATGGAGTTTCGAGCGGTTTTCTTGCCGCAGGAAGAAGCAGCCGAAGGGAAGGAGACGTGGCGCGAGCCTCGCTAGCGCGACAGAGACAGAGAGATCCAATTAAAAATATTACACATTACCCGCTACACCGCTAAAATGTATTTACTGTTTAAAAGCAGCAGAGACAGAGGGGGCCTGACTCTCTCGCCCACACACTCGAGATTCGCGCGCATAATCCTTCGAGCCTCGCGCCTTCTTCTACTCGTGCCTGAGCGCTTACGCGTTCGCGAACGCAATTCTTTGCTTATGGATGTGTGCGGCTGATAGGGCAACGTATTATGTGTGCAGTCGCGTGTTACAGCCTCTGGTAATGTAGAAGTTTCAAGACGTTTCACTGCGTTCGCGTCGAGGTGAGCTAGGAATATTAATTTGCCCGATCAACACCGATCGAACCTTTTTCGAAGATTCTACGATTAACCCTTTACGCCCTGGACGAAAATTGTGTGTTTCAAAATTGCTCGTAATCTCCTTAATATCCTCCATCTCGCACAACTGCTTCAAATATCAATTTTGAAAGTCAACTTCTATAAATGACGTTAAAATCCATTTCGAAGAATTGTACAAGTTGGGAGATTCTACGATTAACCCTTTAAGCTTTGGACGAAAATTGTATGTTTAAAAATTGCTCGTAATCTCCTTAATATCCTCTATCTCGCACAACTGCCTCAAACGTCAACTTTGAAAATGAACTGCTGGAGATGAAGTTAAAATGAATTTCGAAGAATTCTACAATTACAATCGTAGTTACGCGATTTCGTTGTAGTTGTTTGAAAGTTTCATAGAAACTTTATACGTGAATACGTGAATATGCCCGTAGTACGTGTACGTGTGATTGTGAGTAATGAAAATCCAAGTTGTGCACACGGCCACCATTAATCCAACATGTAGCAAAGTGAATTGGAAACGCGAACATCCTCCGAGACACGTTGCTTTGGACTTCTTTCCCTGTTTCACGATATTGTATCACGCGTGTGGATACATACTTTAACTCACGGATCTGTCGGCTTTGTGCGCATTTTTTTTCTTCATCGCGAGCCTCGTTTGCTCGATAGTCAATTTTGGAGGTTTCTTTTCCAATATGTACAGGCTGAAACGTAGAGCCAATGTGAAGTCAACTATTCTTTCCTGAATAGAAACCGATAGGATATTCTCTACTCTAACGATAACACCTAATTCTTCTACGTTTTCGAATAAATTCACGTGATCGATTCGCGTATTACTAGATCAATTAATTCACACCGTCAACGACGCATGAATAGGCGCGTATCGAGCTTGTAACATCTCGTTAATTGTGTGTAACATCAATTGAAGTGGGAATTGGTCAGGCTGCAAATTGATAGCGAATTACATCGTTCGCCTGTCAGCAAACCGGAACAGTAGAAACCAAAATGAACGACTCTAATCCAGCTAGCAAACCTAAATAGTGAAACGTCAAATCTCAGTGAGATCAGATCGAACATTGAAACAAAAATCATTCCGTTCCCTATCGAACCTACATTTCAATCATAAAAATGGTAAATAAACACTAAATATTCGATCGTTTCATAAAACACGATACAGAAACCCGAGATTATCGGATCTAATGATATCGAGAATTTCTACGAGAAAAACATACGACAGCAGGAAAACTCAATCACTAGAAATAATAGAAAAAAATCAATCGTAAACCTATACGAGCTAATAAATCGATCCCCTTTCATTTTTTCTATTCCCGTGTCATCAACTTCCGAATGATTAAACAAGAACCATTGGAACCGGAAACGTAGGAGAAGAAGAACCATTTTCTGATCTCTGCCCTGTCAAAATAATCGAGTAGACTGAATCGAAGGCAAGAAATCGATCTAGATCCTCTAACGCTGGTTTCATTCACGGATAGTTCAGACGAAGGAGGAATTCTCGATTCTGTCAGCGAGATCCAAACGCAAGAAACGGAACACCGGAACGTTTCTACGTCCAGCGAGCTATCGGATCGATGGCCAGCGCCGATATTGAAGGTGACATGTTTTGAAACACACCCCTTTCATCGGTGCCCGTTTCTTCGTTTCTATGAGCGTATTTAGGAGGCGGTTTCTTCCCACGTGCTTGCCCAAGAAGGGATATACGTGTCGTGTTACCCCGGTGTTCTGTTGCCGCGCGAACCGCGTGCCCACCGGAAGAAATTTTGACCGGGAGAAACCCGAGACTTCGATGGATCCTTGTTTCTCCATTTTCATCCTATTCCGTGTCATCTTCGATCCAGCTGAAACCTTCGATTGACTTGTGATCGATCTTACGTATGCAGTATTCACTTCTCCACCGTTTCCCGGTGTAAATCAGGAACAGACAGCGGAATAAGAGGTGCGAGCCCTTAGAAAATTAAGAGAAACGAGGAATGTCTTTCTATCGATGTAATTGTAAATATGATTCTGACGAGTATAAAATAGAAAAAGGAAATAAATAATTTGTAGTTTGAAATTAAACGTGGTCTTGTTCCGTCGAGTTGTTTTACTTCTTCGAGAAATATCGAGATACGTTTAGGTCCGAAGTAGAATCACAATGGTGTCCAAGCGTGGAGCCAATAAAATATTCCACTGACACCTCGTGTGTTCGAATAGATTTCAGGATGGTCGTGCGACCTGCCATGTATCTGAAGAGGTCCATTTAAACGTCCCTCTCATGTCCTCGCCGGTGACATTACATATCCGGCCAGGTATCGTTTGAATAAGTTAATTAAAACAGGTACGGCTTTCAGTTTGGCCGAAAACAAAGGCGCTCACTGTCAAACCAAACCAAAATAAGAAGCATTCATGGCGGTCCGTACTGGTTCGTTCGTGACACCCACACGTTCGTCTCGGAGACGGAAAGAGCCTCTCTTTTTTTCTGACAAGAGTGCGTGTCCACATTTATTATTTTTCCTTCGAGCACTTCGTACACCACAATTATCGAATCTGACGCGAGCAAGGACGTTCTCTCTCGAAGACTCTCGAGAGAACCATATGGTTCTGCACCATCGTCCATTTCTAACGACTCTGTCACGCGGATTTTACTTTGAAAAGGGAAGTAATTTCGCAGAATAACCTATTGTCTTCTAATTTTTTCTTAGTAACCACGATGATTGAAGTATAATATTTTAATCATATACTAATTTTTTCTCAGTAGGTAACCACAAGGGTTAATATTTTAATAATAATCTGCCTTTTCAATTAAGACTAAGCTGTCCTTGCTATACGCATATTAATCATAATTTGAGCAACGAATCTGATTCAACGTTTTCACCAAAGTGTTGAAACACCTGACTGATAATGTTACTTTGGCGGCAATTGATTAAATTCCAGAGAAATTACAATATCCAGGGAAATGTACATTCAGAAGCTACTGAAAGATTTATTGCCCTGGAAGGACTTTAATTTTCGCACAGCCATTGCAATATTCGTGGAGCCACGAGGCGTATTGTGAATAGGAAACATGTCTCTTCTGGCACCCGCACGCCATTTTTGAAAGCGAGGTGAAGTGTTCCATGGGGTGTCGGTCTAAGACACTCCTTTTCGCATTAATTGAAAAAGCCGATGCCGCGAGACGCGGTGACACATCAAAGAGACTGTTTTCGTCGCTCGGTGCCATCGTGCAAACGAAATAATAAACAACATCTCGTTCGCGTTTTCTAATGGGATGGCAGCTCTGCACACCACATGTATACAGATTCAAACATTACGTCATACCAAAAGCTTTCCCTCGTTCTACCACCTGAATGAAAAATAAGGTTATACTTAACCTGTATCGCTGCCATCAAACGCAACGCTATTAACCCTTTCAGTACCACCAAGAAAATCTCATCGATTCAGGCTATAAATATGTTTCAACCTATTTCAGCGAACTCTTCGCAATAAGAAATCAATGTTATATCTCGTCTAATTCATAGCAACGATCATCTTTGGTCTCAGAGTGCTCGGCACTTGAAACGAAGCAAATCTCATCGGTACAGGCTGTAAATATTTTTCACCTATCCTACTCAACTGTTCTCAATAAGAAATCAAGATATATTGTGCAACGTCCTTTCTTTAGTTTGATATTCACACACATGAAAAAAAACAATTTAACTGGGAATTCACCGTATTCTCCTGACCTGGCACCAATGGATTTCCATCTATTTTTTAAAAGACAAAAGCTTCAGGCACACGGACTACCTAAAGTTAGCATTAGATCAGCTTTTAATCCAAAGGATAAGTATTTTCATCGCATATAACGGTCGATACAATATCATCGATTAACTGAGCTTCTGAAACGAGACTACTCATGGGACGACCTGATAATTCATAACAAACAGCGGTCATCTCTGGTTTCAGAGTGTTCGTCACTCGGAGGATTAAATCAAACACCCCTTTGAGTTCCTCACAAAAAGAAAAAAAGAGCAAACTGTTTGCTAAATATTTATCTCCACGTTCCTTCGCTACTTTCGCCCAAAATTCAGGATTTAGCCACGCGAAGGAAATTGTATTACCCCGATCACCTCGATCCACCGAGAATCTCCCTTCTGTGAACTATTACGGTCGTGTCGGACGCAACGATCAGGCCCGAAAAGTGACGTAGAACGAGGAAAGGAAGAGGTACCGTCTCGTGTCCGTCGGCGAAGAAAATTCGCAGGACTCGGTTGCATCGGCGTCCACAGCGAGGCGTGAAGACAAGCGAGAGCGCGGGGCGTAAGGTGCAATCGAGATTCGCGGCTGTTCCCCGTGTCTGCGTATCATGTACACGTTCACAGCGAAGCCGCATAGGTGTGTATATCCGCGTGTTTCAACGTGTCTCTGCATACATTATCTTTCCGCGGGGGTGACATAGCGGCACGGCAACCCCCTCGGCAGTGATCCGCAGCGCGGACGCCCCCTGTCCCCGCGCACTCCGCCGCGAGCCCCTTTCTCGCGGGCCGAGCAAGAGAAAAATGCGCGATATAAAAGGAAAAATTTTTCTTTGCCCTCTGATTGGCGGTTGCCGTGGCAACACCCGGGCCACCTCGGCCTCTAATTATTTCCAGACACTGAGAATCGAACGAGCTCTCCCACGAGCTGCCGGAATAGCCCGGCACACACATTTTTCCACCGTATCCATCGTCAGCATCGCGTGCTCTCCGCGGCTCTGTGGAGGAGCCAGAGAGAGAGAGAGAGAGAGAGAGAGAGAGAGAGAGGTGGAGGAGGAGGCAAAACCGCCACCACCTTTGCCTCTCGCCCTCTCCTCTTTCTCTCTCTCCGTCTCTCTTTCCTACCACTCACCCCTTTCTTCATTCTCTCTCTCTTGCTCTCTTGCTCTCTCCCTGTGCAACCACCGCGCGCTGCCTCTCGAGGGTGTTGATTGTTGATAGTCGTACCACTACACCACGGGAGCCAGAGATAGAGGAGAGGAGGGAGCGGGCCTGCCGCTGGATAGACGGATAGGTGATAGATGATAGAGGCTAGGTGGTCTTTAGCGCGGATTGCGGAGGACGATAGGTAAGAGCATCGAATTGCAGATCGCCACTGAATCGAAAGTGGAAGACTCGATTTTCTGTTAGTAGGAATCGCGTTTTGCTAAGATTAATCGTAGCTGAGGAGAAGCTCGTTGTTGTTGTTTTTCGCGGTTCGAAATTTGTTATTCCTAGGATTTAATCGATTTCAGGGATTAAAGTGTACCACGTTAAGGGCGAATCTAGGCGATAGCTGATCCTTTTCCCGATGAATTTTCCCTCGAAAATTAGGGAGCGTCTATACATCGTAGAGTACAGTGCTTCCTCGAAGATCTCGATAATCGATCGGTGATGGAATTGTCGTTAAATATAGGTAGAAATGAATTTTACTTTTCCCGACTCCGACAATAGTATCTTCACACTCTGTCCCTCTAATCAAACGCAATTTTCCGCAGGGCCGCGTCAAAGCGACGCGGTTGAAAGTCCGCGCGCAGAACGCCAGTAGACTGCGATTCCGTAAACGACAGAACTTTTCACAGCGCATTTCCAACCGCGGAACATCAAAGCTGTTTTGTCGTTCGTCGTTCGCCGTCTCGTCGCCGGTCACGCTAAAGCACAGAGCTGCATCCGCGGGAAAAAAATGATCAAGGAAACCTATATTCCTCTGGCGAGCGACAGAGCCGTGAATTTTAATGGACGACGGGCGGTCGATCTAATGAAAAATTTCTGCCAAACGAGAAAATTGTCCGATGAAACGGCTGGCCTTTTTTCTTCTTCTCGTTTTTTTATTCTCTTTCTCTCTAGACAGACGTGAGCATCTTCACAGCGGTACCTACCCGCGATGAAAAAAAATATTTTCCCCAACCTTCTGCCTGCGCGATAATGCGCGTTCCTTCCGTGTTTGCGAATCTTCCAATATTCCCCTCGAGTGGCGACGTGGTAAACACCGGCAGAGAGTAAACGAAGTGCAACAACGACGTCGTTGTTTTCCTACTTGCTGACAGGGAGAGGTTCTACAGCATAGTAGAGAGGCAGATCTCACGTTGGAGGAAGCAGACAATGCGATTTTTTTTCTTTTTTTTTTTTTGCACGAGCTAACCAAAAGCTTGCACAACCATTGTAGCAGTAGAGGCAGTTTCGCCTAAATAATAGACTGCGTCGCGAAGTTTGCATCTAGGTAATTTCCACCGTGATTCCGCAGAAGGTGCCACCCTGAGAGCACATTGTCGTGGAAGAATGTCGAAACGCGAGAATACGCGTTCTTCCCCTTGCAGAGGAATCGCGGAAAAGAGGCTTCCCTCGTTTCGAAACGCGAAAACAGTGGCGCTCTGTTCTTCGATAGGCGACGCTAGTTTGGGGCACTCTCTCTCCTCCTGACGAGAAAACATCCACGTGAGAGTATTTCCCTCCGCCATTCGTATTTTGCGGTCGTTTTGTCGCACGGAATGAGAAATACAGGTCGTTTTTTTTTTTTTTACCGAACAATACAATTTTAATAAGAGAATATTTCCGCAACTTTAATTCTCTCTTCTTTTTTTATTAAAAAACGTATCGCTCGGTAACACGATTCACATCATTGTCACTCGCAAGAGAGGATATTTCTATAATGTACACTATTAATACACAACGTCCACTGTTTATTCTTCTGTTTTTTTTTTTTTAATAAAGAAAGGTACAACTGATTGGTAACACGATTCGTACGATAGTCGTTCACAAGAAGCAGGCCGATGTAAGTACGTTAGGCGATTCGGTAATGAAAATTTAAGAAACATCGTCGAGGGAGAACTCTCGTACGAAAATAGTTACAACATCAAACGCTCGATATCCATCAGCGTTCGATTCACAGGTATTCATAAAATTGTACATGAATGGCGACAAAAGGCTACACTTTCCCGGTCTTATTCACTCCACACCATCTTCGAACGTCGTACAAAAGGGACGATGTAAATGTTTGATAATTCTAGACAGGAAATCCAGCGAACGATCTCGCGCTTTGTGCCGGCAGAGTGGAAAACGCTTGAAGTGAAAAGCGCGTGAAAAAACAGGCGACGCGACACCGCGTCACGAGACAATTTCGAATTTCAAAATATCCCACAAACACGATGGGTCAAGCTCGGATCACAATGAACGACCACTGGCTGGATGACGGAGTGGGGGGGTTGAAGGAGAGAATGAAGGCGTACGGAATTGAAGGGAACAAGATGAAAAGGCTCGCTGACAAGTTCTAGCCTACGTGGCCTCGGGTTCATCTCAAATTTCAAAACTCGATTCTTCGACAAATTAGCACGGACATTGAGGAGGTGGCAGACCCCTTGAACGGACCCGTTTTCATTCGATTATTCGCGCCCGTGGGATGTTGGCCGCGTTTTTACGCGTCGGCCCGCGACCGCCTCGAGTAGATCGATTGAAAGCGGACAGGGAACAACGTGTCTCGCCTATTTCACCTGAGACAGTATCTTTGTGTACGTTTGTGTCGATCAAACGGAACCTGGACAATGCAATTTCTCCCCTGGACACGAAATTCTTGCGATTTTTCCTCGTGTTTGAGGCTGTTTTTCTTTGCTCGGTAACCGAATCCCCCGGTGTTGGATTATTCGAGGTGTCTCGAGTGAAGAAAGAAGAGAAACTGTTCGAGTTCAGGTTGAAAAATCACTTGGAGCGAGATTAGAACGTGAAGCACAGAGGAAATTTACATCTCGGAGATTCTTTCGCGGGATTATCCAGGATATTTCGAGCGAAAAAAAGAAGAGAAATTATTCGAGTTAAGATTGGAAAATCGGCGTGAGCGAGAGTAGAATGTGAAGCACGGGGGAAATTTATTTTTCGGAGATCCTTTCGTGATAGAAATTGACGGAGCCGGGTGTTGCGTCGCGTCGACGCTATGTGTCGATGAGGAAATTGAAAAATTGGATTCTGACGTGCGACGTTGCTCGAAGAATACCGAGGCCACTTTGGAAGCCACGCCAGCGCGACCTCTCCTTATCGAATTTGTCGTTGCTCCATTACTTCGAGCCACCTTGCAACTCTGATCCCCCAGAAAAAATCCGTCGATTGAAAGAGCAGGTAGATTTCGAAGATATCCGACGAGTAACGCGAATATCAGAGTAGTGTCTTCCGGAAGCAGAGGTCTTAGGCTGTTAATTGCAGCAGCAAGTTCTTCCTCTAACTGGCAATCTATGAGAATAGAGTTGAGTCCCGAAGGAAGAAGCATTAACAGTATCTACCACGACGAATGCAATTTAATTGGAATAAATTCGGAGAAATCGAGATCCCTGAGTACCTTTGCTAATGATTCTCCAACAGGCCGCCGCTTTTCTTCGGTTAAATGCTTCCTTGCAGGAACAATTCGCCAGACGTTTACTCGTGTGTCGCAAAATTTGCCGTTTCAACGACACCTTTGCAAACGGAAACACGAAAATCGACGGAAAAGATGCTCTTATCGGTATCTTGCGATCGTTGTCGTTTGGTATTAATTAATTTAGCGCACGCCACGTAACACAAAGTGCACGCGCGCTTATATTTTTCCTTCTCCTTCGCCCGGTTTTCTTTTTCATTTTCTTCCTCATTTTTTTTTTCGTTGTTTTTCTACATCTCTTGTAATTCGTTTGCTTTTAATTAATTTCTATGCGACAGGACGACGCGACTATGTACAATTCGTTACTCTCTCGCGCGCATTATACGGGGCAAATAAGCATATAAATAATGAAGCCGGCGATGCGCAGCAATTTAATTACAACGTTCACGCGGATTTCTTCCCCCGAAGTTCGGCGCGACGTGTGCGTTGCCCGCTGGGCGGGCGTGTAGGTGCATCAGTAATTACGACAAAGACGCACAAGTGCTGCTAATGAACTCTTCATTCAGTGCCCGACTACAAATAATTTACATCCTCGGACGGACTCAGATGTAATTTCTATCACAATAACGCTTCTCGCCGCCGCGCGAGAAGCGTAATGCCTGGCTCTACTCGTGCCAGCTTCGCGAGCTCGCGCCTCTTCCTGAATAAACATTCGCGGCTCGACTAATAGCAGAAGAGGAAAACCGAATTTCCAAGCTGAAGGAAAGCTCGAGCCCGGTGTCAAAAATCTGACTCGCTATTTTCGAGGAATACTTTCAGAATCCGGTGCAAATTTTTCGATACGTTAAATTTAATATAAGGAAATAAATAAACGAATCAGAGGTTCTATCATTTTTGTAGTATAGAAAGAAGTGAAACGTCTGAAGGATTAGCTCTACTTTTTCGTCTTCTCGAATGAAGTTTTACGGATCTAAGATGGTACTTTCCTTCCTTTAAACGGTGGTTACTGAATTTTTGGGAGTTCAGCGACTGAGTTGGATATTATTTGATAAGTAAGCAGGTGAACATACGAAGAGGGGTAAAATTTTATAATCTTGCGAGTCAGACGGCAAATTCTACTTAATACACCGGCGAGGCAAGTGAACGGGTAGGCCTACGTGCCGACGGATCGCGGCTCCCGTCGCGTGGCAAACGATTCTCTAAATAAGGTGGGTATATTCAATTTATCCAAATCTCGTTTACAAATTTCTCGCGAAAAATTCTGCAATCTCCCTCCAAAAGAGACATTTTCCTCGGGAAGTGAGCGAGTAAATCTAATCACTTGACTAAAATAATTGGCATAAATTTCACGTGATAAAATTTGCATCGAACGTTAAGCTGTACTTTTCTGAAACCAACGATAATTCACGAAAATACCCCAAATTTTCAGTCTCCGTCAATTCTGCAAGTTAGTAGAAAATGATAGAAAATTTGCTTATTTTACAAGCAGCCTATAAAATAATTTCTAACGGTTCCCGTGGCAGATTGACAGTCGAATTGAATTTCGGGAGTTCGCAGGTCTTCGACAGGCCGTATTCCGGAAGTGTTGAGAAATTTTCATATTTACGACGTATTCCATTATGCGGCGAAGAGTTCGGAGCGGTGGAGGACCGCATTCAAATCCCGCTGGACAAAAGTTGTGTGTCGTCGGCGACGTGTCCAAACATTGTCGAGCGCAGATGTCCCCGTCCCGGCTTTTTACAATAAGGACATGTCCATTGAGGGCAACGATACGCGCGAACTTTTACCGAAACGTTCCGCAAAATATTCTACATACGTCGCCGGTGGTGGACGTCGGGACGTCGCGAGTCTCGTACTCGTTTCGAGGAAAATCCAAGCTTCGGACATTGTGCCAATAACTTTACGGCTGTTGTAACAACCGTCCTTTATATTCCAACGTTTTTGCAGTTTTACGAGTAATACAAAAACGTGCAATGTAACAAACACGAGCGAAACGGAACGGACATTCTGCAGTTAACTGCTACGAGAACGTAATTTCCTAACTTCTTTTCCGTACACCGTAACTCCTTTTCCATTTTTCGCAACAGAGGACAACGGCCTGGTAATTACTAGATAAATAAACAAATTTCACTATTTCCATTCTGACCAGGCATTCCTTTTTACACCAGCAAAATACAAGCATGCGACTTTCCCCAAAAAGAAGCCCGTGAGAAAACAGCTCGAGCTTCGGAGATATGTACATCGAAAGAAAAGCTAAGAAGACGAGGATAAAGAAAATGAGATGAAAGCGCTCGAAATAGAGAAACAAAAAGAAAAAAAAAAAGAGAAGACATACCGATGGAAGGATCCTGGCGTATTAGGCGTCGATCGACGTGCCCCGTTCCCCGTCCGTGCAAAGAAGGAAAGAGATAAACGGCGGGGGTAGGATAGGAGGAAACGAGGAATGATCGAGTGAAAAGAAAAAGCGAATCCGGCGTGTAAACTGCGTAACCTGACGCCACGCACTGGTGGCAAAAAACTAAACGCAGAAAAGGCCAGGAGCCGTGAACTATTTCGAAAACCATGGCCTGTGTCCCAATCCATCTATCTCCTTCCCTCTCTATCACTCTCTCTCTTTCTCTCGTTCGGTTCTCTCTTACTCGGCCCCCCTATCAGTTGCCTCCTCGCCGCGTCTCTGTTCCTCGAGTTCGAGCGAATTGGTATTATGGTGCAGCCCTCTCGAACGGCAACGCAACGGAGAGATGCAGTTCGATTCACGCGTGTATTTACGCGCGGCGCACATTTGCACTCGATGCTCTCCGTAGTCCCGCGAGTGCATCATCTTGCGTGTGTATGCGTTATGCACCGAGAAGGGGGCGGGCGGAACCGGTGGTAAATTTCGACAGAAACACAGAGCAAGAGTGAGAGGAAGAGGGAAAGAAGGAGAGAGAGAGAGAGAAAGAAAAAGGACAGAGAGGTACAGCGACAGGAATACAGGGAGGGAGAGAAAGAGAGAGCTCGGAAGGTTGCAAAGGTACATAAAAAAGGAGAGAGACTAACTCGAGGGGCGAGCTATGGCAGGGAGGGGTGGAGAGGCGAGAAAGAGAGAAGGACACGCGTCTGCAAAGGAGAAATCATTAAAAAAATCCGAAAACAAAGGAGAGGGGGCGTGCCTCGAGCCAAGATGGCCGTACTACTGGCGGCCCGGAGGCAGGAGCTTTTAATTAATGCAAAAAAGCGTGGGGTGCGAGGTGGGACGGGGAAAGGGGACGTAGTAGCAGGCGAGGGTATCGGGGAGTTCAGGAGCACGACGCCTCCCGATTTCTCCAGGCCTCTCCCCTCCCTTCCACCCTTCTCCTCCTCCTCCTTTTTTTTTGCCGCCTACCGATGCGGTTTTCGGATAAAGTCGAAAATACCGATCGTCGATGCTCGAAGTCGCGTTCCACCAAGCTGCATACGCACGTATACGTGTATACATACACCTGGACGCCGCGACGCTCTCACAGAGAGCGCGAATCGACCAAGAGAGAGAGCACGACGCGCTTCGTCTCTCGCCTCGCCACTCCTCGTCGTGCCGCGCCACTCCGCGCCGCGCCGATAATAATCCCGCGCGAAAGGGCTGCCTCTTTGCGCCGACTGTACCGTAATGGGGTAGATGTGTGCTTTGTGTGCACCAGCCCTTCGGGAGTGTTACAACGGGTGGGGATATCCAAACAGGAGGTGGGGACATTCGTAATAACTCTGGCTAGAGTCCCTGCTACGCAAGAGACGTGTGCGCGACGAGGAGAAATTTTCACTAAACTCGCACGTTTTTCCCTATATTAACCCTTCGTCGCGAAACGGTAATTGACCGTGGAATAATCGAGATTTAATTGGGTCCAGTTTCGATGGTCGCGCGATTGCGCGTGGAGGAACGGTCTCTACGTATACAGGCACCCTTCCGCCCGCACAAAAATCAACATGGCAGGAAGGACGCAGAGATGGCGGCTGGAGGCCGACTGTCGTCTCGTTTCGTTTTCTCTCGACCCCCGCGGTGGCTTGGAAAACACGATTATCAGATTTAAATGCGAAATCGCGCGGGCCTCGGATAAACCAGGCCCGAAAACTGAGCGCGGGGACCGAGAGGAATCGTAAATCGCTGTTAAATAACAGGCTAACGAGCTGACTTACGGGGGAATTCTTGGTCGTCGTCGGCGAACCGACTGGTGACTTCGTCGACGTCGACGTCCAACGAATTTGCATCGAATCCGTGG
The DNA here is from genome assembly GCF_001263275.1 of Habropoda laboriosa. NCBI lineage: Eukaryota > Metazoa > Arthropoda > Insecta > Hymenoptera > Apidae > Habropoda > Habropoda laboriosa. The sequence goes on along the minus strand of NW_017100191.1, from coordinate 965,147 downwards.
CCTAATGCGATCCAGACCGTCTTCGCCTGCTTCTGGGGTGGAATTCGGGAATTATCCCCAGACGAGGTTTTTTTTTGTTATGCATGAGTCGGAGATAAACGTTCTCCAGGACGATGAGGGGGACGTTTCGTACGGAGGGTGACGTGGGAATTCTATTTGTATTTTCGGGGTTGATAATCTCGATGCTAGACACTTCTTCAGGGTACACAAACGGTAACGTTAATCGATCTTTATTAACGAGTCTTCGTCGTCGACGCTGAATTTTGTACCGCGACAAAATTCTACAAATAAAATAGAACGTGCAGCATGGATAAAAATAGTAAATGACTGTTGCAATATTCGGATCCGGTGTATTCGTTAGAAAATATCAAGTAGAGAAGAATACTCCCCTAAGCTTTCACTGTGCAAACACTTGTGGTATCGTTATCCGTTATTTATCGCGTAAAAAGCTTCCATTGTGCGAAAGAAACGCCATGAGAAATGAGACAGAGGAACGGTGTTTACCCAGGAAATCGTTTTAAAATTCTTCCGGGACTGGCTAACAGAAGTTTCCTTCTTTCGAGCAATGACGATTGCTTCGAAATGATCCGAAAGTTTTTCCAATTGTTCCCGCGGTATTGATGGAAACGCATTTGCGGGAGAACCATGCCTCCCTCGGAGGCGTTCCGCAGTCCTCCATCTTTCTTTCCTTCCGGAGGAGGACGCGTTCGCCGTATTGCAACCCTCGGTTCTACGCATTTACCATACCACGCACAGGGGGGTTGTTTTCACGTGACCATGTTCAATTACTTACCGAGGAGCGTACGTCGAGAGATCGGCAAGGGAAAGGCAAGACTTCGGATGGAAGGCGACTGCAGCAGCGTCGAGGGTTGGTAGACCGGAGCCATTAGTAGAAAAATATTTTCCAAGGGGCCATTTCGAGTGTCGGCAAACGTAAACCCTTTAGGGCTACGACAGAACTTAGGGGGGTTATAAATGACTTACGTATCTCGATTGAAAGCTTAATGACAAAATGGCGACTCTCGCAAGACGTTTTCGATGAAAACACTTGCGTTACCAAACAACTGTCGTAGAATTATTCTTCGACAAGATACACACGAATGATATTACCTCCTACCCGTATCGATGCTTTGAAATATATATTCAAAATTCCATATACACCAAGGTAGTAACCAAGGTATTTTCGCAATTATAAACAAATTGAAATGGAAATTTCGGCAAAAATTTTACGCGCGGTCAAAGCGTAAAGTACAAGCAACACCACCTTTTCCCCCGTTTAATTCACCGGCAGCGCCCCGAGAAAATCAGGTACCAAAGTCACACCGCCCTTTCTCCATCCCCTAACTCACTTCTCCTCGAAGCGGACCATCTTCGACCTCGGTCAGATACCGGGAAAGCACACAGAAACGTATGCATAAACGATGAACACACGCGGCGAAGGTCGCGCGTTCTCAAGATGGCGACCGTCGAGAGAGCGTGCAGTCGCGGAGAGGGCGGCTCGGCGTCCATACACGGGTGGTGAGGATAATCGAATGCAAAAATAGGGTGCTCCTGAAAGATCCGCGCGCTCGATGAAAATTTCAAAGCGAAACCTGGCGGGCTGGATCCGCGGGGTGAGGCGAGGTGGGGCGAGGCAAATTGTTGCAGATACCATTAGAACGTTAAACCGGTCGATTCTCTCCGCGCCTTCTGCCCCCCTCCCCCCTCTTCGCCCCGTCATCCTCGCCGAAGGAAATAATCACGATCGTGTACTTAACATATGCGCATAAATCTATTATTAAAATTCACGTCCTTTGTACGAGCGTGTCGACATTTTTATTTCGGACCCTAGTGCCCCCGCGTACCTACATATGGAGCGTGTTCGTGGAATCGGAGAGGCGCATTAAAAAAACACTGCGCCATCCATATGCCGTTGCGACTCTAATCATAGCTATTATCGCGAATACGCCACGACACCCCCGCCTATACCGTCCCTCCTTTTAACCCGCCATTCCTATTCTTCTCGCAATGCACGGACGTTGGTATAACGTTAATGACCCGAGGCGCGCTACCACCCTGAAGAAAAATCATAACCGATCGAGACTCTCGGTATACCTATGTATGTATATATATATGTATGTCTTCGCTCCCCCCCCCCCCCCCGTTTTATTTTCATTCATTTTCCCCGCGTTTACTTACGCAACGTTGATGGTTGATACGCAAGGGAGAAGGGGTGGAATTCGTGAATTTTCTTGCGGGGTGGCGAATCAGATAGAACGGAGTGGTCGGGGAGAACGTTTCGATTGGAAACACGTCTCTGTGTTGCTTCGGAAGATATTTCCAGGGGATGTAAGACGGTGTTGAAGTCAATTGTAGGAGAGTAGCGGAGGAAAATTTGTTGTGATTTTCTCAGATACTCTGAAGATACTCTTTGGTAACCGATCGCGTGAAATTTAGATAGCTCAGCCGCTGTAACACTCTGTCAACATCATCCGTGAAATTGCGTATCCGCCGTTAAATCAAGGAAAAGTCTCGCGAGCAGGAGGACAAGAAAGCTGAGGATAAAATAGTAGGAAGAGGAAATGTTCGTCCTCGGGATATCAAAGAGTACAACACACAATTTTCCTCGAACCACTAGTCCACCACAAAAGATGTCTTCTGGTTCTGACAAGCATTGAGTGGAAAGGCGGGGAGGCGGAGGTGGAGGAAGTTCCTTGCGGAAGCAAAAGGACATCGTAAGATAGCGTGCAGGAGGGCAGTGCCTTCAGGAAGCTCGGACGAGGGCACTTGACAATGGCCAGAATGAAACGACTTTTCCGCGTCGGACCTTTGACAAGGCGTACTTTCTCTCTTACTCTCTCTCTCTCTTTCTTTCTCTGGTATATACTGCATCACTCGTGCCCGTATTTTATTCTCGTCTCACCGCGCCCCATCGGCCTTTTATTCCAGGCGACTGAGGACTCGCTCGCGAAATTGCTGATAGAAATTTTAGCAATTTTCCAAATGGTCCCTTTCTTGTCGAGAAATCGAGCGGTCAATTAAAAAGGGACGAGAAGAAGCCCGGCCCTCGCACGAAAATGAGAGTTTGGGGAGGTTCTCCTGGACCAGGTATTATACTCCAAGTTATTCGTCTCCGATTCAATAGCATCCACGCGATTTTCTGTCATCGAGACTCTTCCACGATCAACTCGAAACTCGCGAGATATCGTATCTCTCCCTCCCAAGTGTTTCGCATTCCTTTCTGTACCGTATGAAAAATCGTTTAATGAAGTATGAAAGATATTTCTAGCGCTGTTGGGAGAGAAAGCGGTACAGTAATGGCTCGACTGTTTGCAGCCAACGGAGCATACAGCCATTTTCTATCAAGAGTTAGCTCGTTAGCGTTTAAGCCGTAATTGCATCACTCGTAACCGGTGTGCCCTGAGGGGGCCGAATCGCCTTACAAAGTCGCGTGAGTCATTTTGATTGGATCGAGAAATTAAGGGTGGTAAAATGGCGGCCGCCGCGAAACTGCCCTTGGCGAAGAACCGGCTGGCACGACAATGCCCCCGAACGCTACAAATATTACGGGAGCGTTTTGTAACTTTTCTAATTGCGCGGCGACTAACGAGAAGGCGAGCAACGTCTCATCGTTTTTAATTTATAATTGTCCCTGATCTCGTCCACTCCGACACCTTCTTACCTTTCGATACGCCCAGTCTGATAATAATCGTGCAATAATAATAATTGTCGGGGATAATGAAAATTCAAAGGCGAATCCGATTGTGCACGAGCAAACTTCGTTACTTTCCTCCGAATTCTATTCGGAGAGCGACGATTCGGAAAATGCAAGGAGACGTAAAATGCTAATATCCTGGCTGTGTTGGCTCGAAGGTAAATTAATTCCTAACTTCCTGACGTGATATCTGAACAACTGAATTTTTCTCTCGGGATTCTCTCGGACGAATGAAATATCGTGACGTACACAGTGAGAAAGGTTGAGACAACCTAATTGAAATTTTAGTTACGGAGTATAAAAGAATTCGAAGGAAGAGGAAAGACGAGCGTAACGAGGCAGGCCGGGAATCAGCTTAACGCGCTTCCGATCTCGTCCCGTTGACGGGCAATCGAGCGCCGCGTAATTCACGAATTTAATAAGGGACTCGATCGAGGATCGTTAATAGAATGAACGACAGCATCCGTCGAGAATGCGGGGCGAAGCGAAATAGAGCGAAACGCTGCAAGACGTTCGTCGATTCGCCGATATCGACGAGATATCCTGGTATTTTATCTCATTCGATTATCGGGGCCACGCGGACTCTACGCCGGCATTTATCGAATTTATTATCAATTTTCGGGGAACGGCAATTTCCCGGGGGCTGCTGCTTTGCCAGTGATTCCCTCCCTTCTTTTTTTTTTTCAAACGCGGGGGAGACTCCATTTCTATCTCCAGTCGACCGGAAGTCTCGCGCGAATGGCTGCTCAGCCATTTCCGCACGAAGAAGAAATCAAATGAGCGAACGATGGAACCCGCCGGGTATTGGACGGGGGCTGTTAGGGTGATGTACTAAAAAGATAGGCTCGAAGGAAGGGATAAGGGTCCCCTTCGGCACTCTTACCGTACCCTTTCAATAATTTTAGAGAATGTTTCGACGTCTCTTCCTTCTCTCTCTTACCTCTTTCTTCTCCTTCTTCTTCTCTCCTTTTTTTTTTTATTCTTGCTACTACCCTTGCGTTTGCACTTACCCCTTCCTCGCACCGTGTGACGCGTTACGTGTCTGCCAAGGCGAGAAATCCTTTTCCCATCGTTCAGGATAAACGTCCTCTCCTTCCTCTCGCCGACGTTCTCCATGCGCCGGACTTTGGAGTCCTGCTGACTGGACAGCGCGTGGAAATCATTTTGCATATGCATACGATAGCGTTTTGTCTGCAATTTTTCAGTTTTATCCTTGGTTACTGGACAATATTTGTTGGAATTTCGAAGAGAACGTTTGAGAAAGAAGTTTGCACGTTTGTCGTTTACTTTCAGGTTGATTTAGAATTTATTGTACTTGAATATCGTTGATTAATCGTATCGAACACTTGGTATGTTAGAGTAAAATTATATCACAGATGAAATGTCGCAGGTTACGACTAACGAGTAGTTTATCTCTGGTTACTGAACAATGTTTTTTAGAATCTCTGAGAAAATATTTAGGAAAGAAATTTGCACGTTTACTTTTCACTTTTCAGTATGTCATTCTAACGGTCGATTTAGAATTTATCGTACTTGAATGTCATTAATTAATCGTATCGAACACTTGGTATGTTGGAGTAAAATTATTTCACAGACGAAACGTCGCAGATCACGATTTATATGAGGTTAACGACGAGTAGCTTATTTTTGGTTACTGGATAATAGTTTTTAGAATTTTTTAGAGAAAGTCTAAGAAAGAAATTTGCACCTTTATCTTTCACTTTTCCGTATTTCACCGCGAAGGTAGATTTAGAATTTATCGTACTAAAATATGATTAATTAAACGTATTAAGCATCAAATGTGTCAGAGTAAAATTATTTCACAGACGAAATGTCGCAGGTTACGATTAATATGTAGCTCATCTTCGGTTACTGGACGATATTTTTCAGAATTTTTAAGATAGAAATTTGCACGTTTACGTTTCACTTTTCAGTATTTCACCGTAAAGGTATATTTAAAATTTATCATACGTAAATATGATTAATAAAACCTATCAGGCACTATATATATTACAGCAGAATTATTTCACAGACGAAACGTCGCAGGTCACAACTGATCGAGACTAATGATGAGTAAGCTATTCAATATAACAGCAGCGAGATGTCGAGGTTTGTGTTGACATACTGTCCTATGCGAACTTCATGTTTGTACGGAAACTCTATTATGATGGCACTCTACTCGATTACGAGTCGCCTGAGGTCTCGCGTCGTGGAATTTTACAAATCTAACAAAACTGAAATGGCGATATCTCTGTTAAATATTAGACGTATCACAGTGTGTTTACTGCTGGATTAAGTGCTTTCATTCGTGGCAACGAGCGATAGAGGATGCTGGAGCTGATTGGAGCTAGCAATCATGGGAAGAATATTTCGTTCCACCCAGGTATTGTATTATTAGTTGGCGATATATCGAAAAATAGAAGTGTACGTTTCATTGCTCGTTTATTTATTTCGTTAATCCAGCTGAAGCGTGCTTCGCTAGTTTGCCCGCGGTACGTACATAGTTATCCAACTAGGATATCCTCGTTGAACAACAAGCAACGTATAAGCTACTCGGAATAAACTTTAACGAGGGAATATCACGCGGACGCGTTTAATAAAAGTCATTAGACCAGTCGGAAGTTAAGTTGCTCCTCGTTTATTTCTGCTTAAACACAATTAAGGAACTTCCCGTTTCGCACGGAGTTACGAGAGAATTGCTTTATTTACTTCGAGTATCATTTACAATTCCGTAAATTCTTGGACACCCTTTACGTCACTTCGAACGACCAATTTCTCAACTGCGTCTTAGCGTGCACACTTAGTTCGCGATATACGATAGAACAGACGAGCTATCCAAGTGTCACGGCCGTTCTGAAATCTCGACGAATAACAGAACCGAAAAGAAAACATCCTCCTAATCCAATACCGCGTAGTTAAGCTTAATACTCTCTAATCCATGGTAACGTGTAAATCATCCAGCTCTATCGTCGTCTTCGCTCGTGTCCTGCTCTCGCGTATCGTCCCTCGCTCCTCGGGAAGAGCCATCCATCCCTGTTGCTCGCTATCTAGCCGAGTTACGAGGCGTACTACCATGAGAGGAAAATGAGAATGCGAATGGTCGACGCACTTTACAACACACAGGTGGATGATAAGTGCGCGTAAATGACACACGTGTGTATCCGGTAGGAAAAAGGGGTGGGTATCAGAGGGCGAGGAAGAAGGGAGGACGCGTCGATGGCAAAGGGGGAAGTAGCGGAAAAGGGTGGTTCGCGTTGTACCGGCCGATCAAGGGGAACAGAGAGAGAAAGCGAGAGAGAAGGAAAGAGAGAAGGGTCGATGGTTGTATGCGATGTGTGCGACGGGTTGTAGCAGGAACAGGAATATGAATATTCGTGGTGTTGGCACAGCCTGCGGGATATATATTCACGCGGCATATCTGGGCGAGGCGAGGTAGAGGCGAGGTGAGGCGAGTTACCCCGCCCGCGGAAAAAAAGTCGACAATGCACCGAGGGGTTGCGATTTAAATGCAGTCCGCGGCGATTGGTGAAGCAGCGGGGTGGTGGGCGTGGCCGTCGTGCCTTATGATTTTATATGTAGCCTCTTGATAGCTCCAGCTGGGCCCCCTCTCCGTCCCGCCG
>NW_017100191.1:939618-957467 GCF_001263275.1 Habropoda laboriosa | reverse complement strand
GCCCCTCAGTCCGACACCCTGCCGACCACCCCCTCCCCCGGGCGGCGAGCCTCTTCCTCCCCCGGCGCATCGCGGTGCTGCATCCGTTCAGAATGCATAAAATACACGTAAGTGCGAGAGCTCGCCTCTCTCTGGCTCGAGTGTAACGCGCATAATAGATGAAGAAAAGAACGACAGCCTCTCCCTTTTCCTCTTACCGTTGCCTTCGCGTGTACGTCTACGAGAGGGAAAATGGAAAAATATTTTTCCATTTCACCCTTGTGACGGTACACACGCTCTCCTCTCCTTAACGCCGCTCAGACGAGCACACGTGACTTGTCACTCCTCCCTCTCCCACACACCCCCTTTTCTGACTTCCCTCCACACACCCCCCCGAGGGTCAGTTCTTTTTTAGGCGACCATGCAGACGGACTTCGATTCTGTCTTTATCTCTTTCACCCTCTGTCTCTCAGGGGAGAGGGGTTATGCTTTCCTGTAATGAGAAAACGTTCGTTCGATCGCCGAAATCGCTTGCTCGGATTCGCTGTTGCACGTTTGCGTTCACGTTTCTCTTCGGTACTTCTTCTTACGTATATAATTCGGAGATTATTGCCGATGGTTCGTCAACGTCGTGGTTGGAAGTTATTGTTTAAAATTGAAAAGTTCTCGAGGAGGGAATCGTGCGAGGAAGTAACGGTAGTAATATTGTAAAATGAATTTTCCATCCACCGCGGTGGCTCCTTCTTTTCCTTTCTCCCGTTCGCCGATGTAATCTCGCTTTAGATAACGCGCGAAAGGAAGCCACCACGACCACGTGGCCACGTCGCTCGATGCAGATTGCGGGCTGAGGATTAATAGATAGCGAGTGTCGAAGGGCCCTCTTGCTCCTCGTGTTTAGCTGTTTCAGCACATTAATATTCATACGGCCCTGAGCCTCCTCCGCAACCTCCTCTTCCTCCATCGTCCTTCGCCACCCCCTGAGGAACCGTCACGTACGACTGTCGTTGGTGCAACTGCATTTTTTCAAAATACACAGGGGCACAAATATTTCGCATGGCAAAATCGCTGGTCTGTCAGAAAGGGGGACCGTGTGAGAACGATCCTTGAGGAACTTCAGCCGCCATAGTGATTATTTCGCGTGTTTGAGATAAACTTGTATCGTGTGTGCGTAACCGAATCGATAAATCGACTTGTAATGTATAATCCCCGGACGATTTAACTCGCGTCGAGAAAAGTTGAGGAAATTAGAATGTCGTTGACGGTAACATTCCCTTACCGACTTTACATTGTTCTCGTCGTCAGACGCGTCCTCTTCGCGGAACAGGGGCGAAAGAAGAGTTAGACTAGCCTAACTAGCGTACTTCGATGTATGACACTACACGTGGTAGAGGCCACTAGAGCAGAAGTGCCAGAAGATTCTCCTGGGTTTGTTAGTAGAGGCCTGTTGCATCTTCGCTAGCCTCCGGCCACGTTGAAAAATCTCCAGAAAGCCGGCTCGCGAGGGCGAAGAAAATGCCGAGAAGTGCCAAAAGCGACAGACTACTTCTTTCCTCTCTCGGGGTACTCGAGACACGCGTCGTCCAAGATTTTAAACCGCGATACTAGCCGAACGACGCCTACCTACCTCGAGTGTCTTGTTTCCTTCCGTGTTTCTCGTAAACAAAATCGACTTCCCTTCGTCGAATAACTTTTTATAGGAACTTGAAAATGTGGGGAATTATTCTTTACTTCTAACGAGATCTTCGAAAAATTAACCTCTCGACTTACGATATTATTTCTTGGTCTCGTATTTGCTGCTTCAACAGAGGTGAAGACGAAGTGTAAAAATTGCGAAAAGGAGTTGCACAGAGGAGAATGAAAAATCTGGGAAATTGAACAATAGTTGTACCAATTAACGCAAGTGCTATATCCTTGATGAATTATCGTATCCTTTTCAATTTCGTTCGATTAATTGCACGAAATTTTAAGCTATTATTATTAAATGATAGGTGATGAGCGAAAAGAAATCGTGAGACAAACGAAACCTCTCGATCGATTCGCCGATCGTTCGAATAATAAGAAAGCTGTATCATGCAGCAGCGGAATGAAAATTTCTCCGCAGCCATCGCTCGAGCCCATTCAAACCGTCCTCCACTTTCTAATCCCGCATCGAAAGCCGCGGCCGAGCGGATCCTCTGAAAATAGAAAACAGGAAGAGCCGACAACCGCTCGGTTCCCTTTAAATGACTAATCAAGTAGTCAGCCGTAATTATGTCTACGCCGGACCTATTACCGAGCTATCCTTTCGATTGTCACGCCTTCATCACCGTCACGAATCGAACAGGATTGGACCTTAACACGTCTATTCGCCTTCCGTACGCTCTTGCCAGTTAAATTGACGTGGCATTGACAGCGGAAATTACAATTATAACAGCACCGTCCATCCTGCTTCCTCTCGATTAATTCATCAAAGATTCGAACGATTTAAACCTGCTTCTATCACCTTAATTCCAGTAATCTCCTTGTTCCTACGATTATTACCAACGAAACGTTCAACCAGGCTGAAGAATTATCGTCTACCAGAAACTACTATCCTTCCCTCGACATTAATTCGTACGTTATTCAAATTTTCACAAAAACTTGCACCGTTAGTCTGCTTGGAAACGAATGATAAATAATCGAAGAAATCTCCGTCTACCTCCAGGTAGAATTCTACCTAGTTGGAGAGAACTTTAGGCGTCAAAGGGTTAAACGACGTTCGCCGAAAACTCGTGGAATCGAGGGGGTGGCAGGAGTTTAGCGAAGGGAGATGGAGGAATCAGGGGGTTCGAGGCATTCGCGCGTCTTTTTTCGTGGTATAGAGGAGGTAGGCTCGCACCTGGCCGTCGACTTTGATCTTTCGACAAACATGGCTGCTGTAATTTCGTCGTTAAGGGGGCGTGGCACGCGTGATACCATCGTGGCGTGCGATGGGGGTCGGTGTAAACAAGGAACCAGAACGGCGCGGACCCTCTTCGGGGGTTCTGTGCACCCCTTGGAAAACCGAGGAGGAAGGACCCCGGAACGGTTTGTGTACAAGAAGGGAGAGGAGCCGGTGTTGGTTAGAACGTGGACTCTACGGTGGGATGCGTAGGTGTGTTGGTACCTGCGCCGGGGCAAGCATAATTATTTCTTAGCGGTGGCTGCGGCCCATTGCTGCAATTAAAATGCCGAAGAAAAAAGAACGAGATGCTGTAATGAGAGCGTTCGGGGTGGCGCGCGACGTCCCATTAGATATTTCGATGTGTAGCCCGGGGAAAATAAACCGAAATCGTTACGCGAATCATTATGGCCGGTGCCTTTTTTCATCAACGTCCACCGCTCTTGCGCGCGCGTGTTCGATGAGCGCAATGGAAATAATTTCGCGATGAATCGCGCGAGAAATTTCTAAGTGAGAGCTATATAAGCGCGTTTCTTCTTCTTGCACGTGGATTCTCTGTTCTTCTTGAGAACGGGAGGACGACGAAGGGGGGTGGACGGGTGATTCGTCGATTACCGTCGCTAGTTTCTTAGAAATGAAAGGATGACGGATGGACGAACAGTTGGAGAGAAGATAGTGATGCTTGTTTAGATTTCTTCTTGGGTTTTAAGTCTCCCGCCTTGGTTAGCGAGCCTCTCTTCTTTTACATATAGAACGCCGCGCGATTTTCACGTGTTAATAGCTGATAAAGTATTGCCCGTGCAACGTGCACGTGAAAATCTCCTGCGATACGTTTCTTGAAAATTCGTAATTAAATTGCAACACTTTTTCGTGCAAGAAGAGACGTCCTCTTACAGGAAGATAAGTCGTTAAGGATACTAATGTAGGGTTTGGTGGTTTCAGTGCTCGAGACTGGGCAGGTGTAATTTCAAATAAAATATATTTAACAGAAAGTAAACATTATCGTTAAAGTTTGTTTAATTCCTAGCAAAACTATGCTATTATCTCTCAAAATCACATTGTCTCATCTATTTTCCACTGACTTCTTCGCACTAAGTATTTTAATTCATTCATCTGAAGATCAATCCTTTGGTAGTAAGCGAATATTCGAAAACTATTAATCATTTGTAAAATAGGTAGACGAATTTTTGTACAGTGCAAAAAGAATAATTCAACTGGTACTAGAATTCTATATGTGTACTCAGGTAGTTATCAGATTGGTGCAGAATCAAATGTCACATGTTAGATCGGTTTATAGGAAGCGACAAATTTTTGAGACTTTTGACAACCGTAAAAAAAGAGAAAGAAAAACAGAATCTCCATGGAGCAAGGAAAAAACCTGCAGAAACGAAGAACAGCGGATTTCCCCATGAAACGTTGCAGGATTTCTCGTTACTCGAAACTCGTAGCGTGATTTCTGTTCCCAAGATCGGTGGCCGCGAGCGACGAGCGAATTTCCAGGCAGGAAATTCGTGCATAAACGAGGGCAGCGCTTTAATAGGCGAGGAATCGTGACTGTGAAGGAATCGGCATCGAATGATTTCGAAGCCGGAGGCGCCCATGGGAACGCGTTGTCTCCGAATAGGGCCAATCACGTGGACAGAAGGACTGTGACTGTTGCCGTATAGCAGACGGCCCTTAATTGGATCGTATAATGAGCGAATGACGTTGCCAACCCATGGCCAATACCGGACGTGCTTAAACCGAGATTTGACACGAGTGACAAATCGGGCCAATTTTCATATTGCACTCGGTGAAACTTTCGTCCCTCGTTTCACGCGAAATTTCGATTACGTCACTGATAAAAATACGGCGATATTTAGTGATATTCGATAGTTGAATTTAATATCGTATACAGCGTGATTCTAACAAATGAACCAGGCTACAGCTCTGTTTCCAAGTGAAGTTGAAAAGAAATCGTAGAAGAAAATATTGCACCGTTTAACAAGCTCTATCGGCCTGTGGTGCGACTTTTTTCGAAAGAGCTTCGTTGCAAAGTGTGAATACTGATTATTGATATATCGCCTCTTGTACAGTACTGAGAAACCATTGAACTTACTACCTGTCCGTAGCATTAATTTCTCGTCGATAAAGAAATTAACCCTTTGCCTTTTAACAACGAGTCAGACTCGAGGTGCGAAGGAAAACAAAGGTTAACATTAATTTCAAATTTAATTTGAATTTTGCAACACCGAGAACTACCGAATTTTAAAGAATACAAGATACGTCAGCTTTTCCAGCTTCACGTTGTATCAAAATAATACACACTTAGTGAGTGAAAATAATCACAAGTCAAAGGGTTAACGGTAAATAGAATATCGGTGCAAATTGACTAATTCTCCGTGTCGCTCGAAATCTTATAAATTACAGTCGAGTAATCCAGATCTATTTAACTACGATAGAAGCGAAAAACGTGTTCCATCTTTCCATACAAAATCCGCGTATTTCCAGCTTCCGAATCCTCTTCCAGCCTCCCGCAGAGAAGAAGATCACCTCGACATACGTGTTACAAGAATGACGCCGCAGGATTGCCCAATATTTCGACAATACGCTTCAATCAGTTAGGATAACCAAATCCCCATCGTGTGGCATCCGGCCAAGTAGACAATAAAACGTGGCAAAACTACGCGAGACACCCTCTCGACCGGCAGTCAATGCGTTAATTTCTCTCTTTCACGGGTGGCAAGAAGGATTGGACGGTGAAGCTGTTGCGGAAAGGCGGAGGGAGGCGAGAGTTAAGGAACAAAAAGACGAGGCTTTCGCAGCAGAAACTCATAAGTATTTCCTCCGTGGGTGGTTAACACGCCGGATTGGCATAATCTCTCAAATGTCTCGTTTCCAACGATCGCGAACGATGTCGTTACGAGAGAGAAACGAGAACGAAGGAAGGAAGGACGAGCGGCGTCTCCCGATGTGGGTGTTCACGCAACGGTATGCGTGCGCCACTCTTTCTCTGTTCTCGCTATACCCAGCCTTATCTACGGTGGCGTGTTGTACGTGTGGGTGTGCAAAGTCGGCGAAGTTTCGTCCGTGGAAAAGCGATCCTTAAAGTTTAATATTTAACGAGGACTGGCTTTCTCTCTCTCTCTCTCTCACCCTCGCTATTTCCCTCTCGTTTCGTCGTTGGTAGTCGCGTTACTCGCGATCAGCCCGTCAAAAAAGTCGTATTACGTAATTCCTTTTGAAGGCGTATCCAGTGTACCATTAAGGGCAGCGTGTTCGCGATCTTTTCGAATTTTGATAAATTCCGGGATATTCATCTTGGGAGCGGTCGATCGCGTGGCTGCCTCGCCGATCAAAGGATTTCCACGGTCCGGGTTCACAACCGGCGTCCGTGTTATCCTACGCGGGGCGATCTTTCTCGATCGCAAAGTGAAAGAGAATACGCGGTCTCGCGAGTTGAATTAAAAGGGGAACGCGCCACCTAAGCCAGAAGTTTGTCGGAAGCTGGAGAAAGGAGAGGAAAGCTCGCGAGAGAAAAGGGACGCGATGTGTAAATAAAGGCGGCGTAACGAGGAATTCATTTGTCGGTGCAAAATTTTCAAAGAGCCACGTCCGTGTATATACATACTACGCGGTTCACTCCGGTACAATTGACCGATGGGCAAAAATGAGAATCGTTGAAAAAGAAGAAAACATACACGGACACCCCCGACGAAGTTACGCGCTTGTTTCCGAGAGAATCAATTTTCATCAGTCGGCACCCGGTGAGAGCGAACGTTTTCGTCACATTCGATCACCGAGGAAAAACATCTCGCAGATCTGGTTCAATTCGAAGGGATTTCCATTAGAAGAAAAAAAAAAAAAAAGGAAGAAAAAAAGGAGGGGACAATTTTTCAACAGTGCAATCCTCAAAGTGCATTCCGCCGTGTAGCTCGCGTTTTAAAGCGTGAGCGAATTCAGCGTACGGTCATTTTCGCCCATGGAAATGTTAAAAGCGAGCTATTAAAGCAATTTCACGTTTGTTTCCCAGTGAAAAAGCGCTCGCTAAAGTATTTATAATAACTCGATGATTCCGGGTGAAACGCGATGGACGATTAACGTGGACGAGGGCTGGGCGGGGAATGGTTTCGGTCTGGCATCGTCAACAATCATGCAACAAATCACCGCCTTTTTTTTTTTACAGCACGGCGACGAAAAAAATTCCGTTCGTAGGTTATACAGAAACGGGGCGGGATATCGTAAAATGTGGACGCGATGAGGCCAGCAAACGCTGGTCGTCACTTATCGCCAACGGTGAAAAAGGTGTATTCATTTGCTGGAACATTGAAGGGATGCAAATCGTGAATTTTTTCTCTTGCTCGATGCCGCGAGTGTCCTGCGAGTGTTTTCGCTATTACAAAGGGAGCGTGTGCAATTTGACGGCATTGTAGAGGCGTTGCAACGATGACGACAACTACGCGGCGGCGATCTTCGCTGAGACGCAGACGAGTGCAGACGCGCAAAATGGAGCTCCCGAGGATTTCACGGGAGCATTATTTTCCTCCGGAAGGGAGAGAAAGAATTGACCGGAATTCAGTTCGATTCCCGGCGAGCAGACGGCAGCACGTTCAGAATTACCGACTAGATGTATGCTGCCATCTGTTGCCACCTTGTGGAACCTCGAAAATCACTAGGGATTTTGGGAAAAATTACTAGATTTTTGGAAACGCGCCGCCTCTATGGCGAGCAACCGGCACAGCGTGATGCCTGCAATAATTAGGCGCGATTAGTCCAGGTTTTCCGACACTTTAGGCATTCCGATTAGTCCCGTCAAAATGGTTTTTCGTAGATCGGAGATTGTAGAATTTTCCCAACGATATCTCGTTTTTTAAATAATTCCTTAAATATTCAAACGACGATCCTCAGACTTTTCGATCCTTAAATTCCTCGGATGTTAAAAGTCTCCTTGCAAACAGGACACTGAAGGTGTTTCACATCGTTCCACGGAGTAAATTTTTCGTTAAAACGAAGATTCGTTAAATGTTTGAAAAATATTCGAAACGATCTCAAGGACTACTGCTCGAGGTTGTTAGATAGTAGCAAGTGAATAGACGTTCTCGTCGCGGCCGGATCACTCTGTTCCCCGTTTCACCGAGCAGAATGCACTTCCGCGCGTCAGTTAGACCCGTTTAATGCAACGCATCTATCCAAAGAACTATAACGAGATGCCACTAGGGCGGTCAGAGTATTGTGAGAAGCACTCGAGTGGCCGTGGATACTTAAGGGCTCATGGAACGAAGATTAAGAGAAGGACGACCAGTTAGAGGCGATGACTGGCTGACTTTTTTAAGAGGCAGGAATTATCTTGTCGTCTTTCTGATGAGCCCTGGGTGGTCCACGTCCCTCCACTCGGAATACCACGAAACATCGCTAACCGTCAATAAATCATCCGCGATAATACGAAAGAAACGAATTTTTTCCCAAGAAGCTGCTATTTAATTCTGATAGGGGTAGTTTGTATCTCAGATAATAATTCAATTCAATCCCACATACATACCCTTGCATTTTCGTAATTACACGAAGCAAAACACGTCGCAACAGCTGCAATCTTTTTCACATTTATCATCGACCACTTTCGAACATCGAACACTTTCCTTTAATTCAAATTTAAGGCTTAAGTTCAATTTCCAATCGAGAAGAGTCTTCTTGCTAATTGAAGGAGACGAAAATCTCACGTCCAGCAAAAGTAATCTAAACAATTCAAACGTATACGTATATCCTTGCATTTCCCTAATTACACGTTAGCAAAACACGCTGCAACATCTGCAATATTTGCGATATTTATCGTCGACCCTTTCAACACTTTCATTCTCGCCGAGAGTCTAATCTAACGTTCAATTACCAATCGAGAAGAGTCCCTATGCCAACCGAAAGGGATGAAAATCTCATGTCCAGCAATAATAACGTTCAGTGGCGTACAAGTTCACCGTCCATCCTAGCTAGATCAGGATCAGCAGATTTTAATGGCGTCATATCGTTCGCAACAGTTATTCAACTTAAGAACGAGCTAAGCCGAAAGAGATCCAGCTCGTTCGAAGACGGTCGCCAGTAGAGAGGGAATCGGACGCCTGGCGTCCTTCCTTCGGAAAAGGATACTTAGGATTAATCAGGAATGCTGTAATTGAATTTAACGTCCGAATTGAGTATTTTCGCTTACAAAGAGCCAAAAGAGAACGAGGGGAAAGGAGGTGGGTCGGCGGAGGCGGGGGGAGGGAGAGGTGGAAGGTTTGAAGGAGCGGCAGAGAACGAGGACGAGCCGTGTAATTGGAAAAGCTTCGGATTAACAATTTTGCAGGACTCGGCGAAAATGTTCGCGAAAAGAGGATTGCCGGAGCAATGAGATCCTTTCGTTCGAAGTTGCAGGTAGGAAACGTGCCCCAAGAAGGGCACAGTCGCAGTCTGTCGATGTTAGAAGTGGGCCTCTTCCGGAGAAATCGGGTTTCAGACATTAATTTACCGGCATTATGCATCGATCGGGCTCACTCGGGCGGGGAACGTGATTTTTCGGACATCGTCGCGATCAACTCCTACTAGACACCATAAGGAACATTCTTACTTAATGTTTCGTACAATGCAACGATCGATACATGTTTATCCCATCATTTTTAATAGCTGGAGATATTAAAGTGTAAATTTTGAGGAATCTTCACCGATAATAAATGAAGATTCTTAATTTATTAACCGAGGTGAAAGAGCTACCTTGTTATTCGAGTAACCAGTATTTGAAGCACAATAATTTATTTATTCGTAGATGTGAATATTGATCGAAATTCTTCTAGATACCACAAGGAACGTTCTTCCTCAAAGTTTCGTACAATAGAACGATCGATACAAGTTTACACTATCATTTTTAACAGCTGAAGTTTATTAAAGTGTAAATTTTGAGGAATTTTCTCCGATAATAAATGAAGATTCTTAATTTATTAACCGAGGTAAAAGAGCTACCTTGTTATTCGAGTAACCAGTGTTTGAAACACGATAACGTATTTATTCAGAGATCTCGTATTTTCGACTCTATTGTTCTGTCTGCATTACGAACCGTACGTAATACGATAAATAGAAATATTTTCATCAATTTTTTTCAGTTAGATACTTGAGAAATTTTTAGCGAGATTAGTTAATATGTTAATGTTAGATTTTCGTATATTTCGACAATTTTCTAACATAATTCGCCACGTTCCGCTGCATCCTGGCAACGGAAGGGTAGCATCCGGGCTGCAGTTACATCGTAATATCGCGAAATTTCGAGGTTCCTAAAGCATTGCGACTAATTTCATATTTCCCGGCGGCGCTCGTCTCAAATTTCCTTCCGTACGGGGGATAAATGATCTCGACTACTATCGTAATTAGATAAATTAACAGAGCGTGAGTTGAGGCGGGTGTGTGTACGTGCGCGGAAACACACGCGCTTGGCCACGGTGAACGAGAGTGGTTTGAGGTCTAGTTATCCGGAACTAGGATCGCTGCATAGTGCATCGACTAATTGTAAATAGCACGAGCCGCGAAATAAATGTTCGTTAACATGCCAACAAAAGGAATTTAATCAATTTGCGACGCACGTGCTCGCGGGATAACATTTCTCTTCGTTTTCACGTCCTTCCTACTTTGTTATCTCATATCGTAACTTTTCTAAGAGAACTTTCATCCAATTTCAGTATTTTAATATATCCTACACATATTTATATTATAATACGTTGTAATTTTTCCAAATCATCAGTGAAATATCCCTTTTCCCATCACTATACGTGACTCTTCTTCTTCCTGTCCGTTATATCTTATATCGTAATCATTGTAAGAAAACTGTTATCAAATTGCAGAGTTTCAAAATATCCTCGTCATATCTGTAATACTTATTTTACAACTGTAATACGTTGTAATTACTCAAAATTATCAGTAAAGTACCCCTTTTCACATCGCTGTACGTGTCTCTTCTCCTTCCTGCTTCTTGTATCGCATATCATAATCATTGTAAAGGAACTTTTATCAAATTGCAGTATTTTAACGTATCCCAAACATATTTGTAAGAATGTTTGCAAGAAAACTGGGGAAACGTTTAATTTTACAATATGTCAACAAAATTTTTCTACGTCTCACTCTTCTTCACTCGTTTTCTTCTCTCTCCGTTTACTAGCATCCCCAACGCAACCACACATTACATGCAAACTCGCACTCGCTTAATCACCACTGGTTGTAAACACGTTAATGTAAGTAAACAAACGAACCACGATAACAACCGAATAGCGATAACACCAATATTTGACAATTGTTATACTTTGTAATTTCTCGAAACTGTTAATCAAATTTTATACATTTTCATCTCGTTCTACTTCCTTTGAAATTCCCCATTTATCTACCACGAGTTTTAACATATCCTAGACAAATTTGTACCATTACTTGACAATTGCAACAATTTCTCGAAACAGTTAGTAAAATATCACACACCTCCAACTCGTTTTATTCACTCTAAAATCTCCCATTACCCACCAAACACGAATTTTCCAATTCCGTGTGAACGCGTTGCGTGGAATATTTTCGCGCGAAATTCGCGGACATTAACGAGCGGTAATCTCAGGATCCGCAAGTTTCCATCCTGGCAAGTACGACGCGATGATCAAAGAAGTGGTACCCGGTTTTTCCCAGCGCGATGTAAATATTGCAAATTATCAGGACGCACCGGTGAACTTATTTCAGAATAAAAAAAAAGATTGCTCATGTTCAGAAATAACTAGGTACGAGCACGACGACGTGCAAGCATATGTGTGTGCGTGCGGCTGCCTAGTCGACACGCCTGGAATCCTGTTGAAGGAGGTTTAAACACGATGAAGATATTCGCTGCTGGACTGCACGAGCGCTGATACTCCGTGCCCTTACGCCGCGAAACAATGCGCTGAATTTCCAAGTACAATAATCCGTTAAGTTAAGAAGAAGCAAGCCAAGAGCTTCACGATACTTGTACACATGGAGAGGAGCGGCCGCGAACGGGGGCCCCCTCTGCGAAACGTGTCTGCCTCTCTTGAACGAGCCGCGCGCTCGGGATTCTCACTCGAGTTTAAGCACTTTTTCGAATCCTTCGAAACTCGCCGGGTGCCGCGAGTACCTACTTAATTGCAATTTCAGGGATCCAGCCGGCTTTTCGAGGCTCGCGCTACTTAACGCTCGCGTGAATGGTGACGCAAGTTACAGGATCCGACAGCGTTTCCACGCGACGTGTTCCTCGACGAGAAGATGCTGTTGCTAGGGGGATTTGTGCAGCTCGATCTTTGTGTATAATATATCCCCGAGAAGAACGCTGTATTTTTTGTACACGTCGCGGGAGGTAAATACGAAGAACAACAAGAGATATTATTATTGTTCATTGACAATTCTAGCCTGGAGGCGAAGAGAAATCAACTTGGTTTACAATTAAAGGAAACCCTAACCTCATTCGTACCACGGTGCTTTCCACACGCTCGTGAACTCTGCCGAATTTTTTAAATTTTATCCAGAAATATTGAAGATATTGAGATCGTATTTTAGAGTTCTTATACCGGTGCGGGAGATTGAAATACCGATGCAGCTCTGCAATCTTTCGCAGGATAATGTTCCGGAAGGAATTAGAGATATTGAGATTGTATTTTAGAATTTTTATAGCGATGCGAAATACAGAACCTGGCTACTTCGTTTAAAATGAACTTTTTTATCCGTATGACAAAAGAGAGGAGGTAGATGTAACGAGAGATTAAGATTTTGTAATACGGGAGAAACACGTGTGTTGTAAATTGATCGTTACGCAGTTTTTCGCGAGGGCTTGTCTTGTAAAACGGCAGAAAGTGTACAATCTTTTAATACACTTAGGTAGGCAGCTAAGAAGCAAACGAGTGAGGGTTGGAAATGAAGAGGTTGTTCTTATACTCTTTCCTTGGCTAGAGGAGATGAACGCAGTAGCTTCTAGATATTTCACTGAAACAAAGCTCCGAGCACAAAACCACCCTCTTTTTCTCTCCCCGCTGCTGCTGCTTGATGCTCTATTCTTGCCGTGCAAGAAGATGCGCGCGAGTTTTTCGCCGATAAAAAGACTATCTCAGCATCGGTGTTATGCTTCTTTCGAGTTATTCCTGACAAATGTTAGACGCCCCGTAAATGTACTACACGTACCTATCGTGCTGCTTTTCATCTGAAAATGCGAGTGATAAATGCAGCTGACAGTTTCCAAGAAACGCGTCGCGTCTCCTTTCATTTTCCATCCAGTTTTCTTAATTATCCAATCTTCGTTTATCATTTCCCCCACTTACACTTCTGACAAAATATTACGTGTATCAGAAGCAGCAAACTGGAAATCGTTTTCAAAGTACCTACATCTGAATAGTTTTCTTACAAACGTACACCGGAATTGATAATTTATATTTGAAGAGATTTCATTAAAAAAAAGAAAAATAATAAATATCGCAATTATATTCTAGGACTGTTTTATTCCAAGTAAATCTCCAAATTCCTATCGGAACCTATTGTCAGAGAAAGTACGACAAGTCCAGGGGAACGAAAAAATGAAAACGAAGAGATACTGAATGTTTAGGACGAAGAAGATGGACAAACAGGCAGATAGGTAGAGCACGGGGGACAGGGGGCGAAGGAAAAGCCTCGTTTCCGAAAAATAGCTCAATTTCGAGCGATGATCCGACCACGGGCCTAGGGAGTCTTTCGAAAAAATTCCCTCCGACACTATCGAGAGACTCGCCGGCGAAGATCATGAGTTTCCACACCCTTTCTGCGTTGGCACGGCCGAGCCACCCCCGCCACGGGGCCCGCCACCACCATCGACGGCCACCAACACCACCAGCAGCGCTCCCTTCTCAAGTGGAATTGGCGGTGTTGAGCGTCGCGAAACGTATCCGAGGAGAGTAGACCTTAAGTCGGCCGGCCTTAAGGGCGTGTTTCCCCTGTCCGCCGCGGACGGGTTGAGTGATAAATCGATTTACGTGCTGGCCAATGAGGGTTGAAAGTGGCGCTTTCTGATTGGCCCGCGCCTAGACCACTCCCCTTTCGTTAATAAAGGTTCTGGGCGAAAGCCGGTTTCACCATGCCACAATTTCTGTCCCTGGAACTTTGCTTCGACTTGTAGCACACTGGCTACTCCGAAACTTCTCGGATTAACGCATCGTACCGAGTCGAAGTTTTTCTATTCTTTCAGTCTTTTTATTTGATAGTTAGAAGCATCTACGTAGTGGTAAATTAAATGAATCGTCATGTACGATAGAACGAATTATATAGCATTAAGTTACATCGTTCGATATCAATCGTTAGATCGAGCTCCAATTAACGACTACTATATTACATCTGCTCTATTTAACGAATACAGAGACGAATATTCGATTTGTTTCATTCAATCACTCGTCCAGGTGGTGTACATCCTCGTTCCACGAAGCAGAACAGAATAACCATCGTCACTAATCAGCCGATCACTTTTGCAGGATAATGTCCGCGTCATCTCAGCACCGTGGTCAGCTCATCCGGCAGACTGGCCATCGGAATGTCCGCTATCACCGGTTGGACAGTGTATAGAGGCAGGAAGAAGCATCGTATCTTGAGAATGCCATCTGGAAGGCCTGAATCGAGGTCTTTTCCCCGTGGTAAACCGGTCTGTCGTAGGCGTAGCCGACCGAGGCGTTGACATCGGTAGACCCCACCTTCCGGCTGGTAAATAGGGCTATGTCTACCCGGCTGGCCGTCTCAAAAAACCGACCAATCCGCGATGCGAGACGGCCACTGTCGGCGCGTAAAGTAGCGGAGGCGCCTTTGTTGCGAGGGGTCGACGAGTGCAGAAAAGAAGGGCCTGACAGAGAGAGAAAGAGAGAGAGAGTGAGAGAGTGGGGTTGTGTGTATGCATCGCGTGCACGGAAAAGGGAGGCAGGCGACAGTGTACAGAAGGGGAAGGGATCTCGATTCGAGGATGTGAAGAGTAGAGGGGGCGGGAGGGTGCGCAAGAGGCAAGCCAGGAGGGGGTGTGTGGGTCGGGTAAACGCCACCCTTCGCGAGAACGGGTATAGGTGTGGGTGCGTGTACGTGGCACAGCCGCCCCCGGGGGTTTCCCTTCTTCGTTGGGTGTCGCGCAGTCGAGCAACCCTGTGCTGCTCGGCAGCTCAGTTGCCCATCGCCGCGACGACGACACGGTTGCGCCACGACGACGACAGCCAGACACACGTCACCGTAGCCGGGACTAACCCCGAGTGTAGGCACGTTGGTTCGTTGATTCGTTCGGTTCGTTCGGGACGAGTTTCGCGACCACCAGTAGGAGCTCGACGCCACGCAGTTCAGTACCGGTCCGATCTTCGAGTAAGCCGTGGTTGGTGCTGTCAGTGAACTGGCTCTCCGTGAGAGTCCGACGGTTCCTTCGGGACCTTTCTCAGTGTTACAATTTTACCAAACGAACACAGGAGAGAACAGGGAGGAGAGTCGAAGATAGCAAGAGAGTACCGACAGTGTTGGAGGGTAATAGAGAGTATGGAGAAGGAATCGTGGGCTACCGATGTGGAGCTTGTTCGTGATCACTGAGAGAAGAGGGAATTTCTGTGCACGAGTGCCTTTACAGTCGAGTAGAGGATATAGCAGAGGCGAGGAAGTCTCTGTTGTCCCTGAAATTCAATCCGGTAGTGGAGAATGAAAGGAAGAGGTTCCAGGAATTTCCATGCTCATCGCTGAGGTCCGTGGAGAGAGTTTTGTTTCGGTGGACAGGAGCGATGAATGAGCTCCATCACGTGCTATCGGAACGGTGAATAGAATTCCTGGATACTGAGATAAGGTTCTAATTGTCTTGGAGCGAATTCGGTTCAGCGAGCAGCTAGAGGAGAACAGGAATCTGTACCTGATCACAACGAAACCATCATTCAACGAACAGACTGGACGATAGTGTGACGTTAGCTGCGTAGTTTCTAGACTGTAGATGTGTTTAAGTGTGAAAGCAAACAAGGGGTAATTCGATTTTTATCGAGAACAGAGGGAGATTCGTATCTGGAGACGTCGCTCGGGTTGCCGTCGCTCGCTGGAAGCTGCACGGAGATTCACCGCTCAACGGATCACGGACTTCTACCGTTACAACGAAGATAAGTTGAGGAAATATCACAGTAAGCCCTCTAGTAATCCTCCATCGATCGATAAACCTTCATTTTTCGAGAGATTTTCAATGATGGAGATCTATGAAAACACTTAGGACCTCTGACGGGTCCGCGAACCTGTTTCTCCATTCTCCTACAAACAAATATCCGCTATATTTTACAAAATCAAGTGGACTGCTCAATTAGTAATCGCTTCGTAGCGGGCCTACAGTAGAAATCAGCGTCTAGTGATCTCTGCGTCGATAGAGAGCGACGCGACTGCTCGCCGCAAACCGTCGGACGTTGAGCAAGCGTTATGTCAGGGCCTAGCCAACGCTAATAGCTTCGTTCTCTGTGTATTCATTCGTACAATTGCCTGAAAACGCTGCTTCGCGATTTCTGATCGTTCGATAACAATCGTCGAGCAAACTTCGAACAGAGCCCAACGAATTCAGCCTTCTCTTCTCTTCGAGAGACATCGACAGCTGAGAAATCGTTTAGAAAGAAAGTTCCTAGAACATCGAGGTTTCGTCTCGAGAGCAACGAGTGGTAAAGCTATTCAAACTTACACGGTCGGAAATACAACGATCTCCTCGAAACTTGTTGTCTTTCAAAACCAGTCGTCGACCGGCCACCTTAAAATGCTCCCTTGGGAGAAATAGCAAACGAGAGAGAGAATAGGAAAACAAGCATAGAAAAACGAGAGAGAAAATTAGCGAGACGAATTAAAGGTAGCGAAGGGGAAAGAATGTTCATGTTTTGAGAGTGGTAAGACTAATTGATAAGAGGAAAAAAGAAACGGGGAAAAGATGCCGCAGCGATCGCCGTTCGCGATCCAGGAGCTGCTGGGGCTGAACGGTACCGGAAATGGAAGCGGTACCGATCGCGGCTCGCCCCAAGGATCACCGCCGGCCGGTGTGTCGGCCGTCTCGTACGCGCCCACCGCGCCTCATCACAAACTATGGGACTACATGCCTAGCCTGACGAATCATCTGGGCAATCTGGGGAATCTTGGGAATCTGGGCAACCTCACGGCCTCGCGGATGGCCTACCTGAATGCGCAGGCGGCCGTCGCGGCTGCCTTCCTGCCGCCGCCCCACCCCCACCCCGCGCACCACGTACCACATCATCAGGTACATCAACCAGGACAACTTCCTGCCTCGCCGGCCGGCGTCAGCGTGCATCCGGCTGCACACGCGCAGCACGTACTTCCGGGCACCGCGGTCACCGCGAATCATCATCAGCACAGTCCTACTCAGCACACGCCACCCCATGGTGAGTCGAGCTTCTTTACCCCTTTCTTTCTTAGATCTCACATAGAAACACGAAGAGTACATACCACGTTGTGGTACACACACGTATACGTAATCAAGGAAGCTAATTAACCGTTGAGTATGCTTAGGTGGACGAAGGATGAAACGGTTGAAATGTGGTGCATGCCGATGATTGTGATTCTCTAGCATGAGTTAGCTTGTTTGATATTTTTCATACGGTACTTTAGATTTCTAAAGGATAGCTTTACACCAGTTCTAATTACCCCAATTACACAATGTAACACTTGCGAGTATATTCTTTCTTCGTATTTTCCTAATACTTCTGAATATTATTCCAGTTAGTTCTTTTCCAGTTTTCAATGGAATCGTTTTCCTGAATTAAAATTATTCCAATTGTATGTACGCTTTTATTGTTGAAAGGTTGTATTAATAGTTATATTTCAGCATGAATATCGAACAGGTTACGTAGCGTTATTAACGTTCCACCTTAAAGGAATCGCGTCGTCGCCGGTTTTTCTCATTGCTTATTTCCAACGAGTCTGGACGAATGGCGTTCTGCTGCATGGCGAGCGTAACGCGTCATTATCATTAAACCACGCCACACGCCAC